>NC_052510.1:55905344-56002844 GCF_014356525.2 Nilaparvata lugens | reverse complement strand
ATTGGAGTGGGATAGACATTATAATCTGAAATTTGATTCCCAAGTTGTATGCTCTACAAGGTTTGAGATCATCCTCTCTTTATTGCTCTAATCGGTTTCGCATTATTTTCCTACACAATATAATATTTGTATTCTCTGTAAACTATACATTTCTTGGAATAATTTCTCTGTAGAATGTTCATAGGATCTTGGGAAGTGAATATTGTCTCTCATGTTTTCTACTTTACTTTACTTTACTTTTCTTGTTCGTCACAATTATTGAACTGCATTAAGGGAGCAACGATCCCGCAGTATATGACTCTATGTAACTTATTGAGAGGGGCACGTCATAATGGCAGGAGAAAGAGAGGGAAACAGCGTTACCGATTCTCTGCCTTGCCTTGTATTCCACAGAAGATAGCTGATATACCGGTATATCAGATATAAAGTGATATTTTTCGTGTTTCTTCCAACAATAACAAGACAGTTAATTTCAATCCCATTTTTAATCCCATTCAAGACAGATAATTCTCTGATTATCAATTGTATATCTAAGAAACCTCTAAAACATAAAGATATGATTCTATTCGTGGTTTTTCCAACAAGGCCTCTTCAAGACAGATATTTTCTGATTATTCATTGTTTATCGAAAGAACCCGTAAATTGAATGACACTGCTCGAGCATTAAGTGCCTCTTCTTATTTGGTTAGCGAGCTAGGACCAATGACACGGCTCTTTGGAAGCGGAGACAGGTCACGTCGAAATAAAGAAGTGGCTGCCAACTCAATCGACCGGCAAATGAATCGATTCAATGACATCTTGCATCGTTTCGTTTGAATTTTATCGTGCACTCGGAGAGTGAGAGAGAAAGGAGTGTGTTACCAGTTGAGGATAAAGAGAGAGGGATCGATATCACGTGACTTTGAAGCATCACTGGAGCTGGACCCAAGTGGCGACTGATGGAAAGGTGGAGATGATGTTTAGGAGTGCGATGGAAGACTGGAAGTGTCTTTGTCGGGTCTAGAGAGGACTCACTTCTGACAGTTCACCTCATAAACAACTCCAACGCATCTCATTCACCCAATGATGACAGTTCAAAGTGATTCTCTTTAGAGGAGTGAACAGTCACGAGAGAGCTTGCTCGTTCTGATTTGAATTTCATTAAAAGGCCAACCTGAAACGTCTGGCGATCGTCAAAACTGTGGGTCGAGCCTCAGCGTTCACACTGACCGAAGCAATCTCATATATATCCTCAAATTAGACCCTAAATCTTGCTGTTATCTGGTGACGATGTCGCCGAACGGAAGTCAATGGAAGACTAACGAGGCATCAACTTGAGGATTTTACGAGGAAGGCCTGTGAACGAAATTTACAGCATTCTTCGGCGAATGTTGGAACTCCTTCGACAGGAATCGGTGAGCTTGACCATTGATGGTTGAGTTTTCCTGTGTCCTAATTTGTGGTGAATGTGATGCCACCCGATTTAGATAGCTGTGAATCTGGTACCTGCCGATGAAATCTGTTTGCTCAACTACTGTATGCGAGAGTTGCATGTTCTTGGTTTTAATCTCGGATTGTTAACTGTTGAAATGTGGTCAAAGTTGATATTATCTTAGATTATACAAAATTATTTGGAAAACTGTGAACCTAGAGCCTGCTATAAAATCAGATTGTTGAACTACTGTATGCGAGAGTTGCATGTTCTTGGTTCTAATCTCGGATTTTTAACTGTTGAGATGAGGTCAAAGTTAATATGATCTTGGATTACACACAATTATTTGGGAAGCTGTGAACCTAGAACTTGCTATAAAATCAGATTGTTGAACTACTGTATGCGAGGGTAGGATGTTCTTGGTTTCAATCTTGAATTGTTGACTGTTGAGAGGGTGGTCAATGTTGATATTATTATGAATTGAACACAATTATTTACTTTTTGTGTAGTTGAGAAGATGATATTGTGGTAATTATTCATATTGAATGAAAAAGACTAAGAAATTAGAAAGACCGGTTATTACACCATTGTCAATCTCTGATAAACTCCAACTGGAGAAAGACCGAAACCGGTCTTTCTAATTATCAATAAATCAGTGGTTTTTTGACAATTTCTTAGTCTTTTTCATTCAACACAATTTAGATAGCTGTGAACCTGGTACCTGTCGATGGAATGAGTTTGCTCAACTACTTTATACAAGAGTTTGAATGTTCTTGGTTTAAATCTTGAATTGTTGACTTTTGAGAGGGAGGTCAATGTTAATATTATTTTGAATTACACACAATTATTCAGATAGCTGTGAACCTGGTACCTGCCGAAGAAATCAGTCTGTTCAACTACTGTATGCGAGTTTTGAATGATCTTGATTTCATTCTCATATTGTTGATTATTGAGAAGAAGTAAATTTCAACAGATAAAGCAAAGGGTATACTCAATCTCATGTCATTATGTTAGCATTAACTTGAACTCAACACAATTCAGATGGCTCTGAACCTAAGGATGGAAACAATTTGTTTAACTATTAATGAAAGAGTAGCATCATAGCCACCTCTAATACATTAGACCTCTAATGTATTAGAGGTGGCTATGGTAGCATTTATCTTGAACTCAACGCAATTCAGATAGCTGTGCGCCTGATGATAAAAAGAATTTGTTGAATCATCGGATGAAAGAGTGAAAAATTTCAATTTTTAATTATTGAATATATTTGATGAATAGAAGTTGTGAACGGTCTTTGTTCACTTACACCGAATGAATACGGAAAGAATACCATTGAGAGTCTTTGAATGAACTCTAAACCAGCATCAAAAGCGAGGTAGGCCAAGGAAAATATGGATGACCAATGTTCGAAAAGAGATGAAATGCAGAGGCTTGCGATAGGATGACTGGAGAGCTAAGGGGCGCTGGTGGTGGGGAAGCGACTCAAACAACAACTTGCAAAAATTGGTGAAGAAATTTTTTTATAAATTACTGGATATAGAATAAATATTAATTCGTATTCGTGAATTCTCAACAATATTCATTCAATTTGGAGTTAGTTTATCATATATAGTCATATTTCTGTATGGATTGAATAATTTAAGTATTGCTTGTGTTTTTGAGTAATCCTATCACATTAAGGAAGCAATTTCTGTATTTATATATCTGGTTATTTATGTTTAACGGATTTCGAAAACGACTGTAACGATTTTCACGAAATTTGGAACTTAGTAGGTTTATGATATAACGATTCGATTGCACTAGGTCTCATCCTTGAGAATACTCGCTGAACGACATTAAAAGGATAATTCATCCTTGGCTGAAACAGCTGTGGATAGTAAAAAAGTGAGTGAGCGAGTGAGTATGTGAAAAATCAAAATATAGCATCCCCGAAATTCATAAGATGACATATAGCCAGCTGTGAAATATGAACACGATCATTTTAGAGAATTGTGTTCTATTTATCAATAAATAAAAATAACGAGCGAAGCTCGGTACCCCGATATTATTCTGTGAATCAAATCTTTGATTATAGCCCGAGAAAATTTTATATGATTTATCTATCATAAAAAACGGCAGGATCATTTATACCGGCTTCCAAAATTTAGCCTCAGAATTTTTTCGAAATGAATTGAATAAGCAGACGACTCAATATCAACGTTCACCTTATAGATCCAAAGTTCAAGATTCAAGAAAACTTGAGAAAAATTGCATCAAAAAGACGATTGAATTGTGTGCATTCTGATTTGAAACAATAATATTTTCCAAGACAAGCCAACCAAAAAAGACTTGCTTGCTCCCACGGCTGTATCATACTTTATTTGGTATTGTTTCAAAAATGCTCGTGTATCATACAATAAAATGAGGCTCTAGAGCCCATTACTTTCGAAGTTTACGACTCATTCCATCAAAAAAGTAATTGTAAATAGCTGTTGGTCAACATTACAATAAAATTTTATTAGTGAGCGGCGGCTCTTCTGTATTTGAAGAGTTCAATTGAAAAAATGTGTCGTTTGGCAGCCAGATCTTGAATGGAAGCCGTGATGTGTTATTCCGGATTCCAACGTGTTCATCTCCGATAAAACCAGCGATTGACAACATTCACTCCATTCCATTTCAGAAAAACACCTCCAAAATAATCTGGTTATCTTTTTTGACAGCTGCTACTGCTGTATTTAGTGTTGTTTGTACGTACAGCCAACAATCCTCCGTTTATTCCTTATTAGTTTCATCTTTTTTATTGCGTTCATAGGCAACCCTAAATACTGAATGATTACATAAAAAATTGGATGTATTGCTGTTGAGAATATTATTGTGACTTTTAAATGAAAGTGATTATTACTCTAAGAATGTATTGCGCTATTTAATCAGGATTCAATACTTTTATTTGGGGGGGATTCTGTGATAAGATGCTTTTAAAATATTGTAATGTTGATCAGTTTATAATAGTATCTTCTATATTAAGGTGCGTACAGATATACGCACCTCCAACAAGCTCTGCGGGCGCTCTGCAATCTCTCCGCACTCGCTCCGCAATCGCTCCGATCATGAACGTTACAGGAGATGTTAGCTCTTCTCGCGTCCCACTCTTGCTTCTCGGTCGATCATCGATCGATCTGCTCGAGTGACGTTCGATTGCGGAGCAGAGCGAAAGTCTGTACGCACCTTAATAAGCGAGGGTAGGGTTGTGTTTGTTTGTTTGTTCGTTTGTTAGCATCAGAGCATGACAATTTGTGGATTGAATACCGGAAAAAGGGGAATGATTTAGATCTCGAAATTTGGCACATAGTTTCTAAAAATATCAATCTCGTGCACTTCAAAGCCCAAATTTCAATTTTGCTTCTAGATTTTTCAGAAAATTAATGTTCAAATTTCATTCATGGGACATGAATATATTGTAATTGGAATGTACACACCATTTTATGTTGATAATAATTATATAACTATAATCTAGAGAGACTACCTCTTCGAAGCAGGTGGTTAAAATTGGTAGCTAAATTAATGATCAGTCCAGTTTCGTCAGGTTGGCATTAAGTTAAGGAAGGGTTCTAAATAAGATTTGAGTTCTGTCACTACATTATATTAGTACCAAGCTGTAGAACTTATCTTTCTTATTATATTAAGCGATCTGTATATCTGTTTATATTTTTATATCTGGTTATTTATGTTCAACGGATCTTGAAAACGACTCTTATCGATTTCCACGAAATTTGGAGCATAGTAGGTTTATGATATGAAAATTCGATTGCCCTAGGTCTCATCCTGGGGAAAACTCGCTTAAAAGGATAATTCAACCTTGGCTGAAACAGCTGAGACTTTCGTCGACTGTGGATAGTAAAAAGTGAGCGAGTGATGCTGTGGGAAATCAAAATATCGCATCCCCGAGATTCATAAGCTGACGTATAGCCAGCTGTAAAATATAAACACGATCATTTTAGAGAATTGTGTTCTGTTTATCAATCAATAAAAATAAGGAGCGTAGCTCGGTGCCTCGATATAATAAAGGAAAGAACTGACTTATTCACGTACGGGGTGGAAAAACTATGTTTGACACATCATTACGTCTAAACTACTGGACTGAAATTAACTTCAAATTTAGCATATCGATTTTTAATTGACCAAGGATGGTTCTAGGCCTACTTCAAACTCTTCAAGATTCCACTCGGTCAAGTTTTCAGGTTGTCAAGTTTTTAAATAGACCCTTGCGGAGCACGGGTTACCTGCTATAGTAAATAATAAAACAGTCGAATAATAATGACATTCATAAAACACTTATTGAAATGGGCTGCTTTTAAATTAATAAAACAAAATAAAACTTGTAGCACCCTTTATTTATTAAAAAACTTAAAAGTTCAACTATTTTAAGTTTTTTAATAAATAAAGGGTGCTACAAGTTTTATTTTGTTTTATTAATGACATTCATTATGATCACGTATAAAAAATATATATTTCCACAAAAAGAGCCAGTAGTTTTCAGGAGTATCACGTATGTTTCTATTTCAATAGATTTGGCACTCGACCGTCCAATCTTCATATCTTCCCTCCTCTAAATAGTCTTCAGTCTCTTTTGAAATGTCTTCTTCTATGCGTGACCTCATATTTTAATCCGTTTTGATAGAACACCCGCGATGTTACACTCGCCAAATCGAGCACTCCAAATTCTACATCTCCTTTTTCTTTTCTTTGTCCTATGTTCTTCATCTGGCTATGGTTTTCATCTTTTCTCTACACGATAAAGAACTCATTTCGAGCTCTAGGAACAGGTATTCCGACGGTAAAGATTAGAAATCTTGTTTTGAGGGTCCGAAAAGAATTCTAGTCTACAATAAACGTGTCATAAAATGTCAGATTTTGGCATGTTATATAGTTTATCGCATTTCTCATCAACAAAAATACTTGTATATCCATTTACGAATGTTTCCCAGAGTATTCATGTTCATTCGAAGAATTCATTCATCATAGTTCTCAGGAACAACTGAGGGTTATAACTTATCATTAGAGTTAGTTTTTTTGACATCACTGACACATTTTTGACGTTTATTCCAGATTAGTTTTTGTTTTGATATTCAACTATTGCTTAGTTAATAGTGTAAAGACCTGAAAATTGTTTAGAGTCTAATATGCCCTTATTTATTCATCTCAAGTTTTCGTTTCTCTCCTATGGCTGGGTTACACCAAACGAACGAATGCATTTCTAAACAAGATTTTATAGAAATTTGAATGAAGCCAGTTAAAATAGAATAGATTAGAAAAAACTTTTATTAAATAAATAAGCTACCTTAAGCGAACCTCAAAGAGGCTGCTTGACAAGGTACTATTATACAAGGTACTATTATACAAAAAAGCTCTAAAGCAATGAGAAGTAACATTGAATTCATACACTTTTGGATACATGTTTCTCATCATGCTTCTCATATATATATGTCGGGTCGTTTATATGTGTTTCATGCTCCAGATTTTGTGATATAGCTCTATGATCGTCTGGTCTAAGCCCAGCCCATGGCCCGCCGCAAAGTAGACCCACGTTAATCCACGAAAAACAACCCACGCCGTGGGATGTTTTGTAAACCACTGCTATAGAATTATCCATAATCAATCAGCTGACAATTGGATTATTCATTGCATGTATTACACATATGTCTAGAGAAGCCTAGCAATGGTTTACTAAACATCCAAGGGCATGGGTTGCTTTTCGTGGATTAGCTTGGGTCTACTTTGCGGCGGGCCTAAAGAGGACATTTATTTTGTAGATGAACAACTTGAATCACAAAAATAATTTCTAATCACACAGACTACATTGAAAACCCAGTAATAAAGAAGATGACTTTCCAACATAAGTAGCCCATGGCTACTAAGAGTTGTGAATAAAATCGTTGGCTACTAAGAGTTGTAAATAAAATAGTTTTTTGTTTCCTACAGGGCGAATTCTTCACGACTTCATCAATATAGTACGTTTTTCAATTGACCCGAATCTCAGCTTTGGAAAGCGAAAAGTACTCTTATTTAATCCTTTGGCAAATCTATATCTTCCCTTCTAGATAGAAGTCAATCACCAGTCGTCCTTGGAGACCACTCGAAAAAGCTATAAGTTTTTACAACGTTTAGACATTATTTCATCAATCTGCCGGCTACTTTTAACGTTCTCATTGGCTGTGACCACGCTAGACTAAGCACAAGAAGTGGGACCAGTGGAAACTTGAGAGACAGAAAAGAAAACAAAAGGGGATAGCTCATAACGTCCAGTAACCTCTTATTTTATTGCTTTTCGTTGAGGAAAACAGTTCTCCTCCCTGCAGAAGAAGAAAATTACTTGGTCTAGAATTCAACGTCATTTTTGGGACTTTGTCACAGTGATTTGTTCAACTCCACTACATAAAAACGTTGATGATAATAGGGTTAACATTCTAGAACAAGTTGCATTGTTTGCTCAATTTCACCGGATTCTCTGTGAGCGTTTCAGAAGTTGACATGAATTTGTGTCTGAGGTACCTCAGTGGTAATAGAGTCTTATTTTTACGGCACTTGCAGGTTTCCCAAACCAATTCAAACACGGTTGACCAACGTTCTTCACCGTGATTGAGAAAACCCGTGTCATACTCATATCATCATACTAACATGGACTACGGAGAAATGCAATCGTACAAACTAGAAAGATATGTGAATGTGTCCCTTGGCTTCCATTTGTGGATGAAGTTTTGTAATTTCATTATTTTCTGTCATTCTGTTCATGTACTGGTTTTCACAGCTAGCAATCATAGTTGTGTATTGAACTACTATCATATTATTATATTGCAGCACTAAAAAAATATTTTAAAACAAGTTTAGGCCTATATAGAAAAAATTATATGTATTTTGTGAGAAAATAAGTGATTGATTCTTGGTTCTCCACTTGCCATGGCCACAGACGCCACAGTCTCAATTCCTTTTTGAGGGGATTTTGATAATAATTTGAGATTGTAATGACTGAGACTTGTTTTGGAAATAATGGACTGTTATGTATCAAAATCACAGCCATGAACAAATTTGTTTTTCAGATGCGTTATCATTAAAGTGGATGTCAGTGAGAATGAAATCACAAATTATTTATTTCTCCTCAAATCAACTGTCCCTATCTCCAATTAATTATCTTGATTCATGAGAATGATCTTATATCCATATATATAAAAGCGAAATGGCACTCACTCACTCACTGACTGACTGACTCACTCACTCACTCACTCACTCACTCGCATAACTAAAAATCTACCGGACCAAAAACGTACAAATTTGGTAGGTATGTTCAGTTGGCCCTTTAGAGGCGCACTAAGAAATCTTTTGGCAATATTTTAATTCTAAGGGTTGTTTTTAAGGGTTTAAAGTTCGTCTTTTAGCATGTATATTCTTCTTCTCCCAATCTCTTAATTATAATTGAAATTTCCATATCATATGTTACTATAGAACTATAATCTAGATAGAGTACCTCTTCGAAAAAGTTGTTAACTGACAACTAAATTAATAATTTTGTCAGGTTGGCATTAAGTTGAGTTGACTTTATTAGGTTGGCACCAAGTTGAAGATTTAAATGCATTTATCGCGGAAAAATTGATTAAGCACTGCTACTTCAATCCTGGGAAAATTATATTACTAGCAGTAAGGCTCGCTTCGCTCGCCATATCCGTTTAGCCAGCCGTTTAGTCTGGACCCCCGACAGGATTGTCCTAATATATGATAAAAATGCCCAAATGAAAAATGCAGGCGAGCGAAGCGAGCCTGCTGATCCCATTCTTAGATGATCCAGTCGGGGTCCAGGGGGCGGAGCCCCCTGGCTAGACGGATATGGCGAGCGAAGCGAGCCTGACGGCTAGTTATCTATATTGTAATGATTGAGATTTCTTTTGGATAAATGGACTGTTATGTATCAAAACCATAGCCATGAACAGATTTGTTTTTCAGATGCATTATCATAAAAAGAGATGAGATGTCAATGAGAAACAGTGATAATCAAATCATTAATTATTTTTCCTCAATCAACTGTGCCTATCTCCAATTTAATCATCTTAATTCATGGGAATGAAGAAAACTTACCATCAGTCTACAGATGGAAATTACTGAGATATTGCAATTATTCAAATGCTAATGAGTATTAATAACTAGTGGTTCTGTGAACAGTAGACCTCACGCAGTATTCTCATGCACAAGTACCTGATTGAAACTGTAGAACTTATATGGAAATACAGCATTAGACTGGCTTCTTCACACATTTGTGTAATCACTTGTCAGCTGATTCATGATTAATAATTATATAGTCTGATTTAAACTCTAATATTGGCGTATGAAGGGGGCTCCTTTTTCCTTTTATATTATCCTTGAAATGCAAAATTTCCAAAAACCTTGTATATACGTCGACGCGCAATTAAAAAGGAACATACATGTCGAATTTCATGGAAATCTATTACCGCGTATTACCGTAAAAATCAGACTTATTCATCATATGAAACATCATATGAAAACATCGAACATCTTGAAAATGTATCTTTCCATCAACGTTGGTAGACAGTTGACTATAATACTACCCGTTCAAAAACATCGAACATCTTGAAAATGTATCTTTCCATCAACGTTGTAGACAGTTACAGCCAGACCTGATAACAGCGCTCACACTCACATTCCGGGACGACACGTCACGGAACGATAGGATAGAAAGCTCTATGTTTATTTAGGATTTTCTAGACATTTTAAATTGATAAATTATTTATTAATTTATGAGAAAACATAACAACAGGTCAATGTAATTTACTGAGCGCGAGGTCTACTGTTCACAGAACTACTAGTATTCATATGATTTGTAATTATATCAACAAATAAATAAGAAATTTGTATTGGAATTTGAAACATAAACGACCCATATCATGGGATATCTTATCATGCTATCTTTTCTCTATGGTAATACTCATTCGGATACATACAATATGTATGTAATAAAATGGACATAGAAAATAGAAACGTTTCTATCCAGAGGAACAATTGCTTATTTACTCTAGTTATTGTTACTCCGTGCTATGGATGAACGATACTTGATTGTGTGTTTTTTTAATGATAACACTCATTTTGATACATACAATCTGATAATAGCCTTTACTTTCAAAATGTCAGAGCTGTTTAATTCCTCACTCTACATTTGCAGATAGTACCCACTCCTTTCAACTGATGGGCTAATATTGATGACAGCCCGAAAGGTCTTGACAGCTCTGCAATGGTTCCGACAGAAAGGCGGGCCAAAATATCAAACGAAGTCGATCACTTTGATAGCTCGCGTTAATTTCCATATCGAGCAATCAGTAAGTCACCTTTGGAGAGACTGAAGAACATCCCACCTCTATATATCTGTCACTCTCCACAGAATCAACGTCAGAGTTCCATTACATGCATTTCATACAATTCGATTATAACTATAACATCGTGACGAACCTACTTCTACATGAGCATTGCTCTAGATTCATCCGCTTTCTTGTCAGAGAAAAAACTTTACTGCAATATTATAAACGATCAATCTTTTGAAACCACGATGCCTGGATTATTTTTCAATTAGAACGATTATAACTGTCTCCTCTTTTACAGGAACTGTCATTCGTATCCTGCTATCAAGCTCAGCTTTCCATTCAGAGCAAAGAGTATATTTATGAGATTGTGGGATCAGATATGTGACCCAGTTGATCTAGAAACGGTTTATTAATGACATTTGCCTTTGAATGGTTCTTGAACTCAAGAATACATTATTTAATAGGTTCAACGTCTAATGATGCAGACGACATTTATATAGGTTATAGTTCTTATACAAGACCTTTGGGACATGGGCTGTACTGTGGATAACGATATCATGACAAGAGGATATAACAGATAGAATGTACAAAAATATCAGATTTCAGATTTATCTTACCAATCAATATGCTGGTATGGGTTGGATTATACTGTATAATATGAATCTTAAGATTCAACTCAACAAGATTTATTCTCTCAACTCCATCTCCAATTAGTAAACAGTTACATACTGTCTTTGTTTTGAACAGTCACAATAAATAGAATGATTGCTACTTCAGTACTATAATGATTCTGTAAACTGCTGAATGAGGAGTATTTGATTCATAATTCATTTATTGCTTCAATGATACACGATTATTTTCAAAAATAATTGGGGGAGGACCAACAGGCACTGCCCAAAACTGTTTCTCCCTCAAATTTCGCATCATAAAATAGTCCAGAAGGTAGGTTATGTTATCTGCAATTTCAAAAATGTTTCCTAAGCAAACTCTTATAAAAAATGAGTCTAGAATTTGGAGAGTTTGAAAACCAAGTTAATAGCAAATTACTTTGACTAATCACTTGGAAATGTAGATACTACACATACATTGAGTTGTAAGTCAAATGTTCAACAATCACAGAACTTTAATCTAATGTACATCCTATTGTAAATATTCATGTTTATATCGATGTTTTTGGATTCGGTGAATATCTTATCTTATTTCTATTCTTCGTTCGACAATTCCATATAAATTAATGTTCTTATTTAAGTTGATATTATTACTCATTTCTCGATTACTATGTTTGTGGAAGAAGGATGAACCGCCATCGCTGTGTGAGCTATTAAGAGTGGGAGTGGATTGTCTAGCGTTTCAGCCAATAGCAGACGTTCACCTCCCTAGGGGCATCCACCAATCAAATGAACCGTCCTTGCTGTGACTTTTGTATGAGCGAGTGGCTTGTCTATTTGGATTGTCGACTTATTTGAATTTTATTTTACTTTAATCTCCAATTTGAACAAGTTTTTGTTTAAATCAACAAAATATGTTTCTATTATTAGTTCTAAATCATCTTGTCTAAGTCCATTCATTGTTAAAACGGATTTGTTCTAAATCATCTTAATTGAATCTATTCACTCTTAATGCGAATTCAGAATCAATATGAGAAGTAAACAGGATTAGACCTTTCGTAAATGAGATTAATTATACTAAAATACTTGAGCTGCGTTTACAGAGTTGTCAACGCAACCAGTTTTTCAACAAAATTTGTGTTCCCCACTCAGTGTGGAAAACACTGAGAAAGTTTCCAACAAAATTTTCCCCGTCTACAAGTCGACGCTCTGTAGGCATTCAACAATTTTTCTTGCTCTACATTTTTGAGAACATTCCCCCTCAACAAGTTGACAATACCTTCTGTGGGCATTCAAAAATATTCTTGTTGCTCTACATTTGAGAACAGCAACTTGTTCTCTACAAAAAAATTGACAACTATTCCATAGAAAAACTATTTGTAGACAACTCTGGTTTGAACCCAACTATAGTGACTGAGACCTACTTGATATTGAGGTCGTTGCCAATGACTGGGGTTTCCAGATACGCAGTGTCGGAAATCTCAATAATTTAATAACCTAGATGGTCATTCACGCTGTGGAGGTGCTTGACTCCCAAAAAGAGGTTCACTGTAAAAATCCTGCAGTGAGTAGAGTGGTTTTTCCAGGATAGTGACTGAGACCTCTACCATTGGGCCACATTTATCACACAAAATATAGTATTTGCTATTGTTGATCAGAAAAAAATAGTATCCTATGAAAAATAGTATTGTATCCATAATCAGGGATCTCCTTTGTTTGCAAGGAAAAGACAGCGAATACGAACTGACTTTTCTTTCAATACAAACTTGTATATAGAAACTTGTATAATAAGGAAATACATTCACAAACATCACTGTACCAAATCATTCATAATAGATGTCCTTCCTCATTCATCTGTCACATGATGGAAATTTGTTGCTGGTTTTTGTTCACAAATGAACTGGATCACTGTGAACAAATGTGAGTTACAATTATCTGGACCAGAACAAATTGCCTGTATTCGGAACAACTGGTCCATCAAACTTGAAACAAAGTTCGGAGAAGTTATGATACACTCCATTCACAGCGAAAACTTTAGCGATTCAAGAAATTTGACAAGAGTAATGTCAACTCTGGCGAATTAATGCAAGTGAACTTCGGTCTTTATGCAAACTGCTCACAAAACTCTCCCCATCTATCACTTTTTTGCTATTTTTTCTGTTAATTGGCATCTTCTTCCTGTTCCTGATAGGGGGTCTCTTGAATATACAAAGTTCCTCAACTCTTCTTCAAATGGATAGAAGATAAATAAGGATGGAAAAGGATGAGTATGTCATCTCAATAATATGAGTCACATTTTTGGGTATTTGAGAAGTTGATATTGTAGTAATAATTATTCATATTGAATGAAAAAGACTAAGAAATTGTCAAAAAACCACTGATTTATTGATAATTAGAAAGACCGGTTTCGGTCTATCAGAGATTGACAATGGTGTAATAACCGAAACCGGTCTTTCTAATTATAAATAAATCAGTGGTTTTTTGACAATTTCTTAGTCTTTTTCATTCAATATGAGTCACATCTCACATGAAAAAGACATAAGTCGAAACATGTTGTGAGAAATAAAATAAAGTTTAAAAAAGGTTACATCGATTTCTTTACTTCTCGTCTCAAAGAGGTATTAAGATGATACCTGAGCATCGAAAAAACCACGCACGGGTTTACAGAAAAATGGGTCCATGAACCAGAGTATTTATTTATTTATTTATTTTTACATTGATAGGGTACATACAATATAATTCTCAACTATGAATGATTGGAAAGGAACAACAGGCTTAAAGCCCAAAACTGTTCCTTTCCCAAATTTAGATAGAAATTGTCCAAAAATATGTTATGTTTACACTCCATGATTTTTATCCAATTTAGAGTCCAAAATATTTATAAACTAGGATTTAGAATTTAGAAGACTTGAAAACCAAATAAATTAGAATACTTATAAAATTGAATTGTATAAGTATTGTAAAGATAAACCATTTCCAGTAGAAGAGGCAACTATTGTGTTTAACTATTGGTTATTATTTCATCATCATCTTACGTGCAAGGATTAGACTATTGTCTTTTCCGAATTACAAACATTTTAGTCTATAAATTTGCATTTTATACATGACATATTATAATAACTTACATGGATTAATAGTAAAATTCTTGTACATATCTCTGAATGAAATTGCCAATTTATACAATATATTTTGAATTTATTTAAATAGTGTTGTTGAGAACTCAAAATGTCTCCATTCAAAAACAAAAACTTCATCCATTTTTCAGCTTCTATATTCAATAATGCAGCTCCAATTCAATAGTATCTCTAGTGATGCATAATTATACTGAATTGTTTGTAGTTTTGGAATCTTTGATTTGTTCTGTGAACTCTATGTAGGTGATTATGAATGACTTCAATAAACTATTCAGCAATTGACACTGTAGAACTAGGCTGAATAATTGTAGTATTATTAATATTGTAGTATTGGAATCATTGATCTGCTCTGTGAACTCTATGTAGGTGATTATGAATGATTTCGATAATCTATTCAGCAATTGACACTGTAGAACTAGGCTGAATAATTGTAGTATTATTAATATTGTAGTATTGGAATCATTGGCTCTGTGAACTTTCTGTAGGTGATTATGAATGACTTCAATAAACTATTCATCAATTGGCACTGTAGAACAATGCTGAATTGTAGTATTATTAATATTGTAGTATTGGAATCATTGATCTGCTCTGTGAACTCTATGTAGGTGATTATGAATGACTTCGATAATCTATTCAGCAATTGCTACTGTGGAACTAGGCTGAACAGCTGGATTGGAACGGTAATATAGAAATCAATATGTGTTACAGCCGGAGGGCTGGATTTACTGCACGATATCAATAACAACTTACGATTTGACTTGTTAATTCGCGACTTGTTAGCATGGGAATCGCATAAATGTTATCCTATCAGGGGAAGACAAATAGATGTAGTGTCAATATCCAGGTGGTTGATCATGTTTCCCAAAAACGTAAATATCCAATTATCCCAGTTCGTGACTTGAGGTGTGCCATTAGGTTAGCAGATATTTCATCCAGATAACACATGAAGCGACCAATCTTGCAGGATTTGGATTGGGAACTAAGATTTATTTAGCGAAGCTGATCGTTCTCTCTCTCTCTTTCTCTCCAAATCTGGATTCACTATAGATAGAGATGTGCACAAATTCTTTTCTCACCTTGTATCCGTTGGCAGCTGCTGAAAGAAATATGACTCTAAATAATGTTATCACCATAAATTCCGCCCCCATTATTTTTTTGGATTCATTCTGGAGCGTTTCTACTTGTTGAAAAACTGTTGTTACAACGTTCTATCTCCATTTAGATGTAGAATGCATTCCTAATTCTATCTAAGCAAGAGTAGAGGAACATCGTACATCTATCAACACTAACGATTCACTTAAGCTCATGCCGTTTTCATTCGGCTCATAAGTAACTTTTATAATTGGATATCTTGTACGCTTGAAAGGATATTTGGGATGAATTATTTCCAGTAGTTTCAAAGCTAATGTTATTCATATCATATGAATTATACTGTATAATGAAACATGTTATGGAAATGAACGCATGCAGCTAGAAATCATCTTGTACCCCCATTGAGTCTAATCACTGGATGTCTCAAGCGAAACTGATTAGAGGAGGAATAAATTTCAATTTTGAAATAAATTTGAGAAAACATTGTTGCAAAGTGGGATAAGGGAAGCAATTAAACTTTGAAACTCCTCAGATCATCAAAGATTATATAAGGAGCTATTCAGGCTACTTTGATTCCAGTAAAACTCCAATTACAATAATTGAGGATATTGTTGAAGTACTTAACTGAGGTACTATTTGGAGATAATTGAGAAATTAGTAGATACGAATCCACATTAACTGTTTTCATGTAAAGGAGTCTTGAGGTCAGATATTTCCAATAACTTATATCAGTAACAAGAGCGAATTTTTCATTTCTCCAATTTGAATTGAAAACTAATGTATTGAATCAGTAAATGTCATAAATTCTTACAATTTAGTTTCTGTTTGACACACTGTTTCAATAAGAGGAGAAACTTCTGAAGGGCTTTCTAAGAGAATATTTTAGGATATGAGGATATTTCAAGCACAATAAAATCACTTTGCTCATATGGGCTACTTGATTCAAATAAAAACAATATAGAAACATTTTGTACCCTTTTATTGAAAACTTTAAAATATTTTAACGTCTCAAAATATTTCAATAACGTGACGTTAAAATATTTTTGAATATTTAAGTTTTTTTATGAAAGGGTACTAAAAGTTTTTATATTGTTTTTAGTTGAAGTGAAATATTTATTGTTGCTACAATTTGAAGATAATTTAGAAGAATCACTTTTGAACAATTAATTACGACATAGCAGTCAGGTATTTATAAATAAAAGCTATTAGCTTCTACTCACATTAGTGGAGCGCTTTCGGACACTAGGCCCTTCATCAACACTCCTAGAGTCCGAAAGCGCTCCACTAATGTGAGTATAGAAGCTAATAGCTTTTATTTATAAATACCTGACTGCTATGTCGTAATTAATTGTTCAAAAGTGATCATTTAACAAGCAGTTCGTAATGAAATCAAACATTGAAGAGTATAATTTAGAAATCAACACAAATCCACGCATTTGAGTTTGATTGTTTTCATGGAAAGGACATTTGTGATGAAGTATCTACAAAATATCAATATAACAAGGGCCAATTTTACATTTCTCTAATTTCAATTGAAACCTAATGTATTTCACCAGTGAATATAATGAATTCTTGCAACATAGTTTTTGTTAGAGAAAGCGTTTTCATAAGAGGAGAAAATTCTGACGGGGTTACTTGAGGAAAGCTTTGGACGCCATTGTCTCATTTTTATGACCGCAGGGCCCAGTCCTAACAAATCAAAAACCTATCTTGGTTTGGTTTTACTTTCACTCAATCTTCCAACTTGATTCAGTTTCCATTCGTCCATTCTTCAAGGCAATCAATATTGGAAGTTTTGAGAAACTGGAAAGTTTTTCGCTCCTTGAAAATCGTAAAACGACTTTGAATTGTTGTCGGAATAATGTTTTTGTCGCGTCAACTTTTCCAAAGTTTTGATTTGATATTATTTTAATTTTTTATCCTTTTGTTTTTGTTGTTCTCCCATTTTTAGCAGTTTAATTTGTTGTACCGAAATAGATCTTGGAAATGATATTTTTAATATGTGACTATTTCCTATTTTAGTTATAATAATGTGGAATATTTCTTCTATGTTTAGTTTTGAAGCATCTAAATTTGAAAATCTACTTTGTGAAAATACTTGAGGACTGAAAATTTTGTGAATTGAAGAACTATAAGATTGAACCTATTTCGAACCATGTTGTGTTATCTAAATTTGGGAGAGGAATAGCACAAGGTTACCTTATTTTTCCTCTTCCTATCATTTTGATAATGTACTCATTGTATAAAGATCTTGGGCTCTTGATTTGTTCATCCGTTTTTCATTTTCTGGAACTGTATTCAGAGACTGGAAATCAAAATTTTACACTATTTTTTATCTCGATTTTTAGAAGTAATCGATTATAGTCTTCATATTTTCGAAGTATAATTAAAAACATTGTAACGAATATTACAAAGGAATATTATCAAGGAAGTATGCGCTAAGTTTGTGCAGAAACTGGTTACAATAATTGATAGTTACTGTATTCCATAAAAGGATACAGTGATTGTAACATACACAATATATTCTCTGCTTACTTACTCTTCTGCCAAATTCTACAAAAAATACAATTTTTATCTTTTTTTAATCTCACGATTCTTGAGAGAACTGCTAGGTCCAACGTAATTATTATCGTATAACACATTGGAGAACGTCATGTAATGGAATTTTAGGAGGTGGAATCTACCAATTTCGTTTCATTTCAAGTTTTTATTCTGCGATAGAGATGGTTATCATTTTTACACAGATGTTTTTCAAATATCCATAAATCTATTCGTTCCCTATCCTATTATAGGGTAATTTCTGTATTTATTTATATTTATATCTGGTCATTTAATGTTCAACGGATCTCGAAAACGGCTCTAACGATTTTCACGAAATTTGTAACATAATAGGTTTATAAAAATTCGATTGCTCTAGGTCTCATCCTTGGGATAACTCGCTGTAGGACATTAAAAGGATAAATACGTCCTGCAGCTGGCAATTTTGTCGTCTGTCACCGTACTGGAATTGAATGAACGAGTGCATGTGTGGGATCATCCAGCTGATCTCACGAGAAGAAGAATTCAGCAAGAGAAACTTATTATTTTTTATTTTTTTTTTTTAGAAAACACGTTTACGACATTGAAAGGATAATTCATCCTTGGCTGAAACAGTTGTGAATAGTAAAAAAGTGAGTGAGCGAGTGAGTATGTGAAAAATCAAAATATCGCATCCATGAAAATCATAAGATGACATAATAGACAGCTGTGAAATATAAACACGATCATTTTAGTGAATTTTGTGTATTCTGTTTATCAATGAATGAATATAACGAGTGAAGCTCGGTGCCCCGATATTTTATATCAATCGTGTGGATGTGGAATATGACTTGTGTCGATTACTTAAGATAAATTATAGAATGGGGTTTAAATACTGTACATCAGTAATTCTCACAACCAAACAAAAGATTCCAAAAAACCAAAAAAGAAACCAAAGATTCAAGTTTGTCATCTAGTCCATGCCTAAACTTACCTAAGCATTTAATCCATTGTACTAGAAATACTCATTAGAAAAAGTTCACTTGAAATAGTTATATATCTTGTAATAGTTATCGAGAAATCATCACTCAAGTTTTTACATGAATTAAATTTTCTAAACCTTGCCAATACTTTTCAGAACATTATTACAGAAATTTCGCCTTACATGAATTTATCATGTAATTATTATCAGGAAATTATCTCTAAAAGGTCCACATGAATTGAATCTACCAAAGCTTGTTAAATAGGATTGTAGTCGACACTTACCAGTTTCCTTATTGAGAGAGAGCTTGTTAAATACTGGTCATTGATCATAAATATACAGAGCTTAGCCAACTGCTATGGCCTATATTTTGCCATCTTAGAGTGTCCCATTTCCGAAGTTCGTGAGAATGTGTAAATGTAAACATATATGCGATTGAACATGTCCCGGGGATATTGCATCCTACACCTACTTCGAGTAAACTGTAGGGAGCTACATAGTCATTGCACTGGGAGTTTATTCCAATGTTGCGTCTGGAGTATCAAAGTTTTAAGTGTAACGGCTCGAGTGCAATATCGGAATGCATTGTGCATCACCAACTAGTTGGATGCAGTGACCGGGTCAATGGCCTTCTGGGAATCATTCAATCACTTGAATTGAGGGATTTGATCCGGACTTTGATTTACATGGCTGAACTAAATTGTACTGACTGAATTATTTATAGAATCTTGAATATGAGGAGACATATGGTGTCAGGTTTTTGAACATTCAATCATTTTCTATCAATTAATTTTATGTTCAATAGTCTTGTGATCATTCATTTTATCAATCAGTTTCGTTTCCAGTGGTTTAACGTTGAGTATTATTTTCTTCATACAGTCCTATAAAGTCACTCAAGAGTATATTTGTTTTTCAACAGTCGCACTGCAGATTCACTACATTACACTTCAGATATATTCAAGGTTGAGTACTGTACAGAGGATCGAACAGTCCTAACTCCAACCAATAGAGAAATAAAGCAATTCCTATTCTTCACTCATATTATTTTCCACATTTGACACATATTAAATCTTTTATAATTTTACAGTTACATTGCTACAATGTGGAAATTATTTTTCCTACAGTTACCTTGGAAAGTGGCCATTCCTGCACTGATTACAGAACGCAAAGAATCACTTTTCCGCTCTAGTGCGGGAAAAATTTGTTCTGCACTCCAGATTTGCAACATGGCAACACAAAATAGTTGGTGGGTTATATGGAGGATTAGTGCACGAATACAAAAATTAAGTTGGTAACAATGACTGTGGTATAGTGAGGTCCACGTTATAATAATATCAAGGACACCGAGTTCGAGGACAGCCACCACATGAGTGACAGCCTCCTTCATTCATTTACTACTACATTATCCAATTTTATTTATTAGTCTAGTCTAATAATAAAATTACACAGAAAAACATTTGATGGATTTCAGGGAATTTTACTCATAATTACCCACTTTTCATATTCAATGGTAACTGTAGGAAAAATTAAATGTGAAATATGTGCGCAATGTTCCTCTGCGGCACTCAAGAAGCCATTCCGCCCTCGCCTAAGGCTCGGGCGTAAACGTTTCTTTCGGTGCAGCAAACTGTCACTTTGCGCACTTGTTGCACAAATAACTATTGTATTTTTCAAATTTATTCGTAAATTATTTTATTGCATCAATCAGGCAGCAAGCTATGATGAGATTATAATAGGAATAGGTACAGTTATATAAAAAAGGATGAAGAGGGTAGTGGTAATTTCTATAATATTGAACAATAGTGACTGTAGAAAAGGTCGAAATGAGAAGGTAGATGATTATGAATTACATTGTAAATTGAAGTGATTATTTTGTTCATTGAAATATCCTCGATATCAACATTGGCAGAATATACCTAGACTCAATACTGGGGATAAGTATGTGATAAAAATACATACATAATCTTGATTCCGGAGAATCTAATACCCTAATAGTATATAGCAATCGTATCTGCTATCGATGTGTACCGCAGTTAAATTTACGAGAGAGAAAGGATGGCTTCTGATTTTCTTTATCATATGAAATAATATTATAAAAATCCTTGTTGTACTTAATTGAACAAGATCTGATCTGGTTCAGACGAATAACCATTACTTGATAAAGTTGGAATATCAGTTCAATCCCCTATAAATAAATGTATCTTCCACACCCATTTTCCGATTCAATTGTAACCCTTCTACAATTTACTAACGGAAACTTCCATTTAGCAAACTCCCTGTAACAATGTGAACAGTTATTGTATGTATGCCTGTAGGCCTAACGACAATTGCCTGGTCCTGATAACTGTCTACCTTGATTGCTACTGGCCCCTGACCATCCTGCTCCTTGCCCCTAGCCCCTCAACCCTTGCTCCCCTTGCCACCTGCCACTGGCCCCTTGCTCCTCGCCCCCTTGCCCCCTGAGCCCCTGCCCCTGGCCACCAGCCACTGATCACCCCTCAAATGTAATTTTCAATTTGGAGGTAGGAGTCGACCGATGCCCGTGATGGGATTTGGCTTCTGCCCAGTGTTCTCTTTTCAGCTGCAGCAGTGATTGGCGAATAGCACAAAGACTTATCTCGTTAATTGCCTTCCCGCTATTTCTGTCTCTCTCACACCCGTTTACAACTGCTTCCTTCCCGCTATTTCTGTCTCCCTCACACCCGTTACAACCGCTTCCTTCCTTTTCCAGCTTTCCACGAAGCAAACGAGCTTCACAGCACGCTTCAGTCTTCGGTTTGGAATTCGAAGCTTGTAGCTCCCATCAACCTGCGATGAACTGTCGCTCTCTCCCGCACTATCCTCGTCTGCTTACGTGAACTATTCGAAACTGACGCTTCTTTTTTTGATAGTTCCAAAACTGCAATTGACATAGTTTCTGATGGACTTTGAAAAATTCTTGACTGCTCTTCTCCGTTTAGGCGTCTCCGAGAATTCAGCTCATATTGTTTTTTATACAAATTATTTGTTAGGTTAACTTCCTAACTTTTCCCCAATGGAGTTGTTAGTGTTGGGATTTCCACCTATAAAAGTCACTCATTTTGAATGAAAAACCAGATTTTCGTTCAACTTAACATCCCACTAATCAAGTAATAATTGTAGATTTTAGACAAGATCAAAGTCACATCATGTCAAGAAATTCATCTAGACTATCTGCAAATCAATTAGTAATATTCTTGTACTAAAATGGAAATAATCTAAATTTTTTCGACTCTACGCAAGTTTATCTAGTTTTTTATCACTATAGATCCCACGTAATTCTTTATTGAAATGCCAGTGGAATTTCAATAATCAGTCTAGGCTACAGTGCAGTAATCTAAACAAATGCGAATCCAATAAATCAAATTCGAAACACAATATAATTAACCAAACTCAATACGACAGTATTGATAGTTTCAAGACTCAATTGATAGTTTCGTTTCCTGTTGAAACATCTTCCACTTTTCTCATCTACCGAGATCTCTGTCCATGTCATCTGCAACTTTTAAAAAAGATCTGTATACTTTTCTTGCGGAGAAAGCGTATTATAGTATGGAAGAGATCCTCACTGATAGATAAATATTGTTTATTTCATTATGTCTGTAGTATTTAATACACGTGGCTGGATTGCTGGCTGTGACATGCTTATTCATATGAAATTCTTTAGGCTATTTTGAATTATTCTGACGATATATGTTAAGTTTTTGTGATATCTTTTTATAGATTTTGTGTATTGTTTCACAATTTATTGTAAACTTTTTTAAATTATTGTAAATATTGACTTGGCCTGTACTTTCTTGTATTGTTTATGGCTTAATAAATATCTTTATCTTTATCTTATCTTATCTTTATCTTTATCTTTATCTTTTGATGGTTTATTTGTATTTGCTCAAAAATAAATTTATATTTCTGAGTAGTTGTGAAGGTGATATTGTGGTAGTTATCCATATTGAATTAGAAGACTTTATATTTTCCGACCACAGATTTATTGGAAATCGAAATATTGGTTTCGATTGTTACACCATTGTCAATCTTTGGTAAACTATAACCACAGAGCAGCAGTAACGGTCGAGCACCGCTATTGGTGGAAGCCTTGACCTATCAAGGTGAACGTCTGCGATTTTGCCTAGACAAGCGCCTTCCCAATTGGCTAAAATCACAGATTTGAGATCGTCTATTCAGTGTATGCTGAAACTTAATTCCAAGTATTATACTACTTATTGTCTTTTTTACGGCTACTCTCGAATATAAATGCAAATTAGAAATTAAGAAATCGAAGTTTCCCTAATTCTAATTTTTTCAATCATTTTAGAAATTCAATCAATCGATAATGGCATTATATAGCCGTAATATGTCGAGATTAAACAATTTTAAAAAGGTACTTGGATTTCTAATTTCTATTTGAAACTACTTTCCTCTTTCAATAAACATATCTTATCACAATTGAATAGACTTAGAACGTTGTCAAAAATCCACTTTAATTAAATAAAAATTAATATTTTACAGGAGCATGCTTTCGTGTGTGCTCACACATCATCAGCTGTAAGTTACAGTAAAGTTGGGAAGTAGAAAGATTCCAACCTAACAAAGACAAAAGCAAGAGCTACTTGATCATTCTGACTAATTATCATTCCTATTTTTAATTTATGACTTTAATTTTAATTCTAATTTATATTCTTAATTCTAACAAAATTATTAGAAATTATAAGATTTTGCCCTACTTTTTATGAAAAACTTTTTACTTATAATAAAACCAACAAAAAAAAAGCAAGAGCCACTTGATCATTGTAATTGATTGTTAATTCTAATTTTCTTAATTCCAACAAATCATTTTAAATTACATGAATATTTCATATGAAAAAAAAATTATAATAAAAATAAATAGGTGTAAGGCAGTAAAATAGGTTATCTAAGTTAAAAAGATTTCAGAGTGGAAATTTGTAATAAAATGAAGAACTATTCAATTAAGGAAAAGTTCCACAACATCAACATTCACACTACAAACTTAATTAAAAATATCTTATCACTCTGATGAACAATAGTAATATTGCTAATGGTGAAATTATTTTAGTCAGCTATATTCAAAAATTTACTAGATTTTCAAACCGTAGAGTCTTGGAACTCACAGTGTGAGCAGTGAGCCTAATAGCTTTTGCCAAAGAGTCAAAGACTCTAATGAAGCACTCACGAAATCAATCTTCCTGTAACCCTCCCTTTGTAATTCTGCAATAACCACCACTCAGGAACCCATTATAATATGCTCATTTCATCTAAGGTGAAAGGTTCAGTCTAAAGACTACCTGACTCCTGGTGTATTAGTAATATACCCATCATTAAGACTACCTGAATGTGAATATGATTGAGTATAAGTAGTATCAATATTCATGATACTGGTTTGCTCAAAGCACAAATAATGAGAAATTATCTATTCGTGCATCAGTATTAACTTTACTTTGTAGTTAGCAAAATGCTGAGTTTCTTCATATCACGAACGCGAATGTAATAAATTCGATGAGCGAAACTATTCAAAAATTATTTGTCAGCCCGGGAATACGAATAACTTTTGAATAGTAGCGCTCATCGAATTTCCATCTAGCTGTTTACCCTGTTGTCAATATTATATTTGCAGTAGCAGAAGTCTTCGTGGTGAATTACAATATTTAATTTGGATTTTCGTTCAATAATAATAATAATAATAATCATCATCATCATCTTCTTACAAGGATTAGGCTCTATTGGCCTGTACCGGCATCCATTCCTTCCTTGGTCTTCCTATGCCTCGCTTTCCTTCGGGTTTGTACTCCTATGCTAATATTGGGAGCCTATTGGATGGCATTCTGAATAAATGAGTAGACCAATTTTCCCGATATTTCTTCAGAATATCCAATAGCGGTTCTACATTCAATTCAGCTCTTATGTTGTCATTCCTTATTTTATCCAGTCTACTACAACCTTTGACCGCTCGTAAAAATCTCATTTCAGCAGCTTGTATACGAGATTCAGTTTGTCTGTTTAAGATCCATGCCTCACTACCGTATGTTATTAACGGTATCGCCATTGTTTTGTAAAACTTCAGCTGGGTATCTTGTCTCGTTCGCCTTCCTATAGCTCGTCTTATAGTGCCACAGACCGCACTGAATCTCGCCACTTTTTCACCAACATCTTCATCCTTATCGAATGAAATGCGGCATCCCAAGTAGCTGGAGTCTCTCACTCGATCTAATGCTTGATTGTCTATCACGATTTTTGATCTGACTGGCCACTTTCCCCTGAATGCCATTATCTTGGATTTTTGAGGTGAGATTTTCATGCCAAAGTCCAACCCAATTTCGTTTAACTTGAAAATAGCATATTGTAGTTTATCTTCAGTGTTGAAAATGATCACAGTGTCGTCAGCATATAGTAAATAATAGTAATAATGTAATAAATCTTTCGTAATGAAATCTCATATCCTATCTTAATCCAATTTTTTATCAAGAAAGGGACAAATCATGATGTATAATCTTAAAGAAACGTTCAAAATTGAGGGTCATCAATCTACTTAACACCTTCATGTATTGATAGAATGATCCAATGTTGACACTGGCAAGATCTCGGAAGCACTATATTATGTTGGAAGTCAACTAGAAAATTATTCGAGCTGGTTGTGGAGGAAGAGGAGGATGATGAGGAGTAGGAGGAGGAGGAGGAGGAGTTGGGAGAGGAGAAGGAGATAGTAGATCATGGGGAGGAGGAGATGGTTAGCAAAGAGGTTGCGGAGGAGCATGAGGAGGAGTAGGAGGAGGTGTAGGAGTTGGAGGAGGATGAAGAGGAGGTGGTGGAGGAGGATATGGTGAATGATGGGAGGAGGAGTAGGTGATGAAAGAGGTGAAGCAGATGGAGAAGTAGGAGGTGGAAGGGGATGACGAGGAGCAGGTGAGGAGGAGGAGAAGGAGGTGGTGGTGGTGAAGGAGGAGGAGGATGATGAGAAGAAGGATGACGAGGAGGAAAAGGGTAAGAAAATAAAGAAATAAAATATGAGACCAGGATGTGAGGGAGAGTAGAACAAGTGAGGTGGAGCAGATAGCAGATTAATGTGAAGTGACTCGCAAATTGATTTCCTTCAAAGCAGATTACAGGCGATTTTTAATAACTCATTTTTGCTCCCGATTGAGACATGTCAGATTGAGTAATTTCCTTGTTAGTGCAAACAGTGTCTAATGTGCTACTGGAAAAATTATCGCATTTGCATAATGCATTCAATATTGCGTGGTTAAATCTGGCGACAAAATACCGTTAAAACAAGCTTGGGCGTCTGCCAATGTTGTTACTTTATCTTATTAATTGACTAGTTGCACCCAGATATTTTGTATTCTCGTGCATCTAGTCTTATCCAAATCTGATGCTATCATAATTCACACGTATGAGTTGTTTGTTTGCAATGATTATGACAAAATTAATTTCTTCCCGATAACATTACAACAATTCAATTGAATAATGATTTTAATTCTCAATGATTTTAATGTATTATTTGTGGAATGTTCCCTGTTCCCTCCATGTAAACATCTGAACGTGTTCAAGTGAGATCTGGAAATCTTGAATACTATATCTGTGCTAATCAAATCAATATCTTATTGCATAGCCTCCTCTAATACATGTCATGTATTAAGGAGGTTATGCTTACTGTCATAAAATTTATAATTTTACATATACATCATTTCACATATATTAAATGAATTTGTACTGTAGAATTCATTTATCTTAGTTGAGATTACATACTTTGCCCCAGTTGCTCAAAAGCCTATTAAATTTCAATCTTGATTATTCAATATGCTCCGATAGCAAATTATTAGAGAAGCCTTCCTTTTGAGAGTCTTCTCTGAATAACTATCGTGGTCTAATAAATGTCATGTATTAGAGGAGACTGTCATTAAATTCATCATTTTCCATTGACATCATCATTTCACATATATTAAATGAATTTGTACTGTAGATTTCATTTATCTTAGTTGTGATTACATACTTTGCCCCAGTTGCACAAAAGCCACTAAAATTTCAATTGTGATTAAATGCTAAGATAGCCAATTATTAGAGTAGCCTTCCTTTTGAAAGTCTTCTCCGATTGATTATCGTGGCACTTAATCATTATTGGATTCAACCCTAAAAAGACACACTGGGGTGTTTCACACCCCTGGGATTTTTTTTCTGTTCTACAGTTGACAATATCAAACAGATGGGAATTTATGCCCAGTCTAAATTAGGTTTGTAGTATTGTCAACTATTCTCCACCACTTCCAGTCAGTAATAGCATTTTACAAGGCCACCAGCTCATCTTGTTCTCCGTTTGGGGTGTCTAACACCCCAGAGTGTCTTTCACGTAGGACTTTTATCAAACACTTTTATTACCAAGATTTACTTGTATTGTCACTACGAATGTGGTATGGGATGATGGATCAGATTGGAATAAATGCTATGATTCTCTACAACTTGAGGTTCAAAGCAATAAAATGAAGAGACGTGAGTTTTTGATGAAGTTGTCATTGGCAATGATCAAGCCATTCGTTCAAACCGGATTAGGAGCTCCAACACTTAGGCGGAACATACGTACTTCTGAAATTAGGCCTAAAATATTGATAAGCAGTGCTTTACTTTTGATTTCTGTATGCACTTGGAACAAAAATGATTGAGAAATGATGAAGTATGGTCTAAGTACTTTTTTTCATATTTTTCAAAGAAAAATGCAAAATTAAATTGGGGTGTTCAACACCCCAGTGTATCTACTGTGTTAGCATAAAGTCTTTGTAGGGTTAAACAGGCTTCTGTGTAACCTGGCCCATATGATCTGATTTTCTCACATTCTCTCATTCCATTATACTTCATTTTTCATTCTTCCATTTCTTCATTCCTTCATTTTTTCATTTCTACATTTCATTATTTGAAACCTTTACTTTGAAATATTTATCTTTTTTATAACTGCAACCCATGCTATACCAAATGGAAAATCGAATAATAATCAATATTTCCTGGTGTTTCTGCCAGTGTTTTTTTTATCAAACTTGGTACATGTGAATAGGCTATTTCTTCTTTTTTGACGAGTTATTTTTAATTGAAGAGTTTATGTGTAACTGGAATCTTATTGGGTATTTCTTGAATCTTATCATGTATTTCTTGCTCGTCTATTATTTTCATGATTCATAGTCTACATTGTATTGTTTTCAAATTGATGAGATAAATTTGATTGAAAACGTGTTATTTTTTTCTCAGTTTAGGAAGCGCTTGAATGCAAAGCCCTTAAATGGAATGTATTTGTTAATGTAGAGTAGAAGCCCAACCCCTATGTCACACTAATAAGACTATGTTATTATTATAAACAATGAAAATAGTCAGAAAATAAGAGAACAATATTTGACACAGTTGAAAGCAATTTCGAATGAAGAGAAGTAGAGTCCTTAGCACCATTTTCTCTTTTCTTCATGTCTGCCCATCTAAATAACTCTCTTCCTGTGGCCATTTCCGCAGTTAATTTTTCTAGGGATTCTAATCCTTTCTCCAATAATTACTTATTGAATTCCAAGTCGAATGACTTTGTAACGACCGTCAAAAGCTGCATCTAGCGTAATTTTATTACGTTTTTGTCCGAGCACAGCTTGATGGCTTTTTCTCTTCTTTTAGAATTTTCTACGAGAGACGAAACAGTATGAACGGCTTTTTTGCGACTCGAATAAAATTTTCTGGCTATCTTTCTTGGTGTACGATTTTTGTCGTAGTTACGTTAGGAAGTTATCCAATTTATTGATGCTATCTTGATAAATTGATGTCCTAATGTCTCCATGATGTCATATATTTGCCGACATCGAGAATAAAATTCAACTGGCATCTAGTATTCAGTCAGTCATAACACAATTTTATGGAGCTGTCCCTACCTCAGGCGATCAAAGTGAAGAATCAATTTCGATAATTTTTCTTTTAGACCGAGAATTGGAAATGTGTATTTGATGAATATATATTTTTTTTATTCAATCACCAACCATAATATAGATATAAGATAAGGTAAGGTAAGATATTTATTCACAATTGTTACAAGGCTGTTTCCTATGACTGAGCGAGAGCAAGAGGCCTATACCTAAAAAACTTTTCCACTCCGAAATCTTTTAAATAATTTAATTTCCAAACGATTGTTTATATTTCTATACAAGTTGATGATCATTCACAATAGAATACTAGAAAAAATTATAACAAACTAAGTGAGTTCAGTCCATATCCTCAATGAAATAGATCAGAAATATAATTTAAAAATATCAACTAAGAAAACAGAAATTATGGCATTCAGTGGAAAATATCCGGTCAGATCGAAAATTGTTATTAATAATACAGTGTTGGAACAAGTTTCTCAACATACATATCTAGGAAGTGACATTAGTTACAAAGATGAATTAGACATTGAGAAAAAAATAGGAAATTTCCAAATGATATGTGGAAATATCAGCAGGACTTTGGGTAAAAAAGCTAGAACAGATACAATTATGAAATTTCATACGGTAATGGCCGCTCCAGTCCTCCTCTATGGTAGTGAATCATGAGTTACTACGATGCCACTTGAAAGTAGAGTGCAGGCAGCCGAGATGAGATTTCTCCGAAGAACCAAGGGATGTGACAGAAGAGATCATTTCAGGAATGGAGATATTAGGAAAGAATTGAAAATCTGCAGCATGAATGAAAGAGTTACGGAGAATCGGCATCAATGGAGGGAGCATGTTCATCGAATGTCAGCTGAAAGAATACCATTTAAAGTCTATAATTATCAGTCAGTAGGCAAAAGAGATGTTGGCAGACCACGCAAGCGGTGGCAATAATTGGATTTTTTATGTTTATTTGAATAATTGGCTAGATGTGAGTCGCAACAGGTTAAAGCCTAATCCTTATTTGTAAGAAGAAGAAGGAGAAGAAGACTAAGTGAGTGAATTCGAGGAAGAAGCATCAATCAAATTTTCGACAGTTGACAAGAGTTTCATGTTTGGAGTTTAGCATTCGATTTTATTGAGTATCACAACGATACATCGTCTTACAATGCTAGTATTTCTAGTATTGGAGTTCATTCCCTCAAATCGTAAAATGTTATACTCAATTAGTGCTACTTTTGCCAGTAGAGCCAAAATTTTATTATTTATTTCCAGTATTATTAGTTCATTAGTTCATTAGTATTATTTAGTTCATTCCCTCAAATAGTAGAATATTTTATACTCAATTAGTGTTACTTTTGCCAGTAGAGCCAGAATTTCATTATTACTTTGCTCAATATTATCACATAATCTTGTTAATTATATTGTTCTGTATAGTTCTAAAAGTTTGTACTTTTGTTAACTCCATTACTGTTATTATTTTGTGATTGTAGAAATGTCTGTAGAATTATTTAGCAAATATATTTCAAACTCAATTTTCATAACGCATATTGTGGAACACTGTGATGATAATTCATTTATAATCAATAAACTGTTTTCCCTCATCTTTCGAATGAGATGGGATTCAAATTTATCATGTTTATAATCATTATTATTAAACGAAGATCCTAGCTAAATTCTGTGAAATCAATTAGCATTTGAACAAATGCCAATTCTAATTTATTTGATTATTTCCATTTGTATCATGTTTATCTCCAAGAATTTCTAAAATATTTGTAATTTTTAATTATTCGGTTTGCCAATGTATGAGTTGAAGAATGTTTCATATCTCTCATCCAATGTAAACTCGGGATTGATTTTTTTGGCCAACAGATTACTTGCTTTTATACACTTTAGCTTATCTTGCTTTCTTCATTGCTTTCGTATTTGCTATGCAAACCATGTTACCTTTATCTTGTTAGTTTATAGCGTAACTTGTGTACTGAACATGTCCATGTTTGGAGTTGACGACTGCAACTGCCCAACGATATTACTTTGCACGGAATTTGTATTGATTTGGCATCCTACCAAAGCGACTCATCGATATTTCCAACATGTCATCTTGTCCAATGCATCATACTTTGTTACGTCTGTGTTACTACCTTGGATTTGCAGTCTCTGTTTCCTTGTAAACTTTCTTGTTTTGATGGTAATCCCTCTGCAGACGTTATTTATCGTCCAGATTTCAATCAAATCTAGTTGACAATCTGGGAGGTTTGTCGTGTTGGCGTCTTCAGTTTCGCGAGACTACTTTTGAATACTGTTGTAGCATTTTTAATCCGATTAAGCGTATGACTTCGGTAGCCAAATTGAATTGCCAAGTTCACTTGATGTTGATACTGATAAACTTTTGGTTATACGGATCATGTTTATGGCATGTTGATTTATATCTGTTGTACAAGTTGTTTGAGAAATTTCATCGATTGATTTTGGATTCTTAGAAGAAGAAATCGCAGGTTTCTTGAAAGAGAGAGAAAAGGATTGAAGTGATAATACTATTGTCATTCCGAGAAATCAGAGAGATTGAGAGAGAGAGAGGAGAAACTCTTAATTGAAGTCTGATATAATGAAAAGACATAATATTGAATCAATCAATTTTGGATTCTTAGAAGAAGAAATCGCATGTTTTCTTGAAAGAGAGAGAAAAGGATAGAAGTGATAACAATATTGTCATTCCGGGAAATCAGAGAGATTGATTGATTGAGTACTTCATTTATGTAGATTACAATATATACTGGCTTATACACTTATATACAATAGCTTACAATACAGTAAAATTATAGATGAATTTACATGATATAGACTAAGAAAATAATTATTGAACTGTATATGATATGAAAGAAGAAATTTGGAATAACTATAGATAATATTGTTATGCATCTACTTAAATTGGCGGCGCTTTGGCCATATCAATGTCCATTCTTCGGAAAGAATATTCAAAATATCCTTCCAACTAACTCTCTACCAAAGAGATTGATTGATTGATTGATTGATTGAGTACTTTATTTATGTAGATTACAATATATACTGGCTTATACACTTATATACAATAGCTTACAATACAGCAAAATTATGAATGAATTTACATAATATAGACTAAGAAAATAATTATTGAACTGTATATGATATGAAAAAGTAATTTGTAATATAATAACTATAGATAATTATATTGTTATGCATCTAGATAAATTGGCGGAGCTTTGGACATATCAATGTCCATTCTTCGGAAAGAATACTAAAAATATCCTTCCAACTAACTCTCTACCAAAGAGAGAGAGAGAGAGAGAGAGAGAGAGAGAGAGAGAGAGAGAGAGAAACTCTTAATGGGAGTTTGATATAATGAAAAGACATAATATTGAATCAATCAATTTTGGATTCTTAGAAGAAGAAATCGCATGTTTTCTTGAAAGAGAGAGAAAAGGATAGAATTTATAATAATATTATCATTCGGAGATATCAGAGAGAGAGAAAAAAAACTCTTAATTGAAGTTTGATATCATGAAAAGATTCTTATATTGACGCCAACTCACTATTGAAAGATTGTAGAGTATTAGGAATAACACATCAATCTCTCAAAAGATGATCAGTCTTTAAATACTCTTAGATGACTTCTAGCACAAGAATATTGTGTCTCACTTTATCATCAATTCCTGCTTTGGAACTTGACGATGGATGAAGCTATGATTTATTTCCATAACCTCCCAGTTTATCTATTGGATTTTTTCTCAATAATTGTAAAAGTGCGTACAGATATACGCTCCGCGAACATGAGCAATTCACTTTTAATCAGCTGATTATATCTGTATTTTTACAGAAACGGTAAGATACAGATATAGAAAGCTTGGCATCAGCTGATTAAAAGTGAATTGCTCATGTTCGCGGCGCGTAAATCTGTACGCACCTTAAGATGTATGAGGGTGGCCACTAACTAGAGGACAAGTGTGTCGAGCAAGTGTCAACGGCAATATGTCCGTTCGTCCGTTCTTCCAACGAAAAAGACATTTACGAAAAGGCTTCGAACGAGAACCAGTTGTTTGTCAGCAGCTCCTAACATGGAATAAACAAACTTAAAATTAATATACCAATTATAATGATACTGAAAATATTAATGAAAATTATCACTGAAAATATACCAATTATATTGATACAAAAAGAAGTTAACCTCAAATGGAGCAGCGAAGAAAATTCGAACAACAAAAAATCGAAGAAATGAAAACGTAATCCGAAAAATGTTGTTCAAAGACTTCGCTGGTGACAGAAAATGAATGACGAGTAGGTGTGTAAACCCATGTTCAAAACACTTGTCCTGTCTTTAGTGGTCACCCTAACAAAATAACTATAACAAACAAAACACATACAATCAAAGACCTACAATAAAGATTGTCATTGTTGTGACATATTAATAGGAAATTGAACAAGGTACTAAACGTTCATTGTAGAAAATTCCCATATGGTGGTTTGCCGGTAGGTTTCAATCAATGCCCTGAAGGCATATAAGTTTTAAATTCCATCATCAAATTTCAATTACCCCAATCATTGTTCGAATGCGATAAAAATTAATGCATGCTCATTCGGCCACAGGTAGTTTTTGTTGATCACTACTTCTAACTGTATATTAATTTCGAGTGTACCATACTATGTGAGTGTGACCTCTAGCATTTGCAGGCCTCGCATCTTAATAACAGAATTTTCAATGAGCACTGATCGAATTTGCCCACTAATGGCACTCGTGACTCGAATCCGGTCTTCCATTCATATTATTTTATTGTGATGCAAATCCAATAATTATCGGAGACATCCTATAATAGCTGAGCTATATTCATGAGCAATCGGGTTTGAACCGTTATAATCCTTAATAGGTATTGTTGACTTATCTTAAAACTTTTTCCTAATAAATTGTTGAACCTACGAGCTGCAGTAATCACTGGGCCTTTCCTCTCCCACTCTTTCTCACCCCCCCTCACTTGTTCTTTTTCTCACTCTCTCTCACTTTCCTTTACTCACCAACTTCCTCAGGCTCTCTCTTTTTACAAGTCTCTTCGTTAACTTCATTTTTATCAGGTAAACAACTTGTCTGTTGCATAAAATGCCGATAACACCTCGTTTTTATGTGACAATTATTAATAATATTTCAGCCAGGTAAAGTTGAATGTTATCTCAGACTGTTGATTAGCCTGACATCTAATGTGTGTTAATTTCCAAGCCAGGGTGCAAGCCCGTAGACTTGTCATTACTAATTATACTAAACTTGAAGCTGGACGATACCTGAGTTCATTACACTCGTACATTTCAACTTCAACTAAGCATATGAACTTAATTTATACTTTCATAATTATTTTTTTCGATGTATATTTCACAAGCTATTCACGCAAACAACTCAAAAACTTGTGGTTCAATAATTGTTGCTCTTCCATTCCACTTTCTCCTGTGTTTTGAGAATGAACAAGGAATATCAAGCTACAAACTGTACATTTATTGAATCATCACTTCTAGCCCGGTTGCACAAAAGCCTGTTGAATTTTAATCATTTTTATGTGCTACGACAGTGAATCAGAGAATGTTTTTTTTGAAAAGAAGGCTTCGGATCTCGAGGCATTTGATTGAAATCTAACAGGCTCTTGTGCAGCGGGGCCCTAGAATATAATTATATTGTTTGTTAAGTATCATAGAACATTTTTATTTATGTCATCCTTCTCGTTTTTGAAAGGCCTTTGAAATGATGTATCACACAATGGGTGTTTACATTCAAAATATTTGAGCTACAACCCCTCATTTCTTTATAAACTAAAACTTCAATCAGCCGCCATTTTGGACAACAGTATCATTGAACATTTTTATCGATGCTATCTTTCGAGTTTTAAAAAGGCCTTTAAAATGGTGTACCACACAATGGGTGTTTATATTTAAAATATTCGAGTTACAGCACCTAAGTCACCCCCTTATGAGGGGTTGAAATTCAGTTATACGTCAAAAGGTGGAGTATTCGACCAATAACTTACCCGGTCAAAACAGTAAAAATCAACAAAAATCGACAGTAATCGGCTTGGGATAACAGTAAAAGTTGCGACATAAACGCCCTATACAATGGGATATCTACTTACACTATTGTTTCTCTATGATTATATCCACAACAGTCTCCCACTTATTAGAGGGTTCCCATACATATGACTCACTCTGTATAATATTTGTGACATATCGTGACTTGATGTTTGCGTCATGTGATACAGAGTGACCCATAAGTCAGTTGACACCCTTTTTTGTTGTTAACTTTATATTAATTGTTTATAGAATAACAATGAACATACTATCACGAACAGCCATCAACGATAACCTTAAATTAATCTGTGGTAAACAAACCAAAAAAGCTGTGGTTTGGTTTGTAACAACACCTGACCTTAAAAATTGCTAGCATCTGACAACCGACTTGGGGCACTCTGTATTATAGTATCCACATTCTTATTACTCAATAACAATAAAAAGAATCAGAAAAAATCAATTGATACTCTCAACACCCACGGAGTATATTAATTTTGAAACTTTTGGAACTCTCCCTTGAAACAATACATCTTTGTTGGAAGCAGTTAGAAGTCTTTGTTCTGTTGCTCAAATAATATGAACCGATCTTCAACAACAATTAATTTGATTAACCTTATCTTTGAAGAACATCCCAAACTATTCAAAAAGTTTCCCAGTTGAAAACCAAAAGGCATTTCGAGTAAGCGAAGCGGGAAGAGTGCAGATAAAAAACACATTTTACAAAATCAAGTTGATTCAAGTGAAAGCGAGATAATCCTGGGGCAAAATGTGACGTTTTCCCTGGAAATTACAATGGTCTGCCACCAATAATAAGGGGTGAAGTTCGAAGAATTTCCCAGTTGTAATAGGCGGGAGGTTGTGTGGTGGGAATTAAAACTTCTCTTCTTCAGCGGCGAGAATAAAATTAATTCCTCAGGATATTTTGACGTCAACTGATTTCTTGAAGTTTGAATGGTGCTCGTAAAATCTGAGTCGCCTCTGAAAAGAGAAGAAAGTGAACGTGTAACCTTTGTGCAGATAAAGACGAGAGACTTACTTTCTGTGGGATGTTTCCACTGAAATGTGTACGGTTTTGAGTTTCTCAGAATTGTTCATTGTGCTAGCACTATAATATTTATCATCTTATCAATATTGGTAGGATAGTCCAGTCTCACAATATTTCAAACTATCTTCAGAATTCACACTGGATAAAATGGATCAATAAAACATTTAAAATTGAGATTATTCAATCGAATTGATTGGGAAAAAGAATTATCATGAGTTAAATAATAATTGATTGTTGTAGTTTTGAATACTATTATATCACTACAAATTTTGCAGTGACTTGTATCACTCATATTAATAAAACTTGTAATGACTACTACACTACACTACTACAATAAACGACTACTACACCTTTTCCAACTGTATTTGGGAGAGTATCAATTGTAATTGAGAATAATCATTTGTATTTGAGAAAACGTTAGATGTGAATGAGAATAGTCAATTGTATTTGAGAAGTCATCACTAACTTGTAGTCGAGAATAGTGAATTTTATTCGAGAAACTATCATTTGAATTTGAGAACATACGATTTGAAATCGAGAAGTTGTCAGTTGTAATTGGGAAATGATTTAAAAAAACCAGTGCTTCCAGTACTTATATTTTTAATAATTGTACTCATAAAAAATAATATGATAATATATTTAATATACCAAAAGTTCAATTTTAAAGTTCAATTGCGCCTTGAACATAGAGAATTTGATCTTCATCAAGTGGAATATTTCATAAAATGTTTGGAGACAAAAGTCGTGTTGCCAACATACATAGAAATGATACTCATTAATCATTCATGAACAGTACAGGGGAAATAATTCACCATTGAAAATATTATTTTGCCCCATGCAAAGTCTATGGTAGTGATTGGAATACTGTGTACGTAGTGCAGTATCCTTCCTGCTCAAATCAAACCTGTACTGTAGGCTACAGAAGAGTCATGACATGTCAATTGGGGAATTTTCTCATTTTCAATTGATATCTTCTCATTTACATTTGACGATTTCTCAAATACAATTCACTATTCTCAATTACATCTGATAACTACCCAAATACAATTGACTATTCTCATTTACATCTGACATTCTCTCAATTGAAAGTGACTATTCTCTATATGACTATATTGATACTTTCTCAAATCAACTTGATACTTTCTCAAAAAAAATTGGAAAAGAGGTAGTACCGGTTGCACAAAATCCGGTTAAGTTTTAATAGTGATTAGTTCAAGGACAACCAATCAGAGAAGCCGTCTTTTCAGAAAAGTCTTCCTTGATTGGCTCTATAGTGAAATTAACCACGATTAGAATTTAACCGCCTCTTGGCAACCGGGCCCAAGTGTGTGAAATTTGTTCAATGCAAAATTAATTCATAAAATTAATGCACATTTAATTGACTTCATTACAGACGCATCCAATTGACTTCATGAACAGACATGGAGTTTCCATAACCATGCACGCTCGTTCATAACAATATCGAGACATCGGTTTTGGTTGCTACACTCTTATCAATTTCTGATTTACCAGAACCAAAGTACAGCATAGAAGAATATATTTTTATTGCGTACTGCAGTAATGAGCGATTTCTGTGACGTCTGAATGAGCCGTTAAAAGTGGGAGTGGCTTGTCTAGGCCAATGGCAGACGTTCACCTTGAAAGGTCATTCATCCACCAATCACACCGCTAGCTCATTTTGTCTATTCTGTTACATGAGTTCCAGTTTATGGGATATTGATGATGATCTTTGAATTTGATTAGTAACGGGGTTTTAAATTAAAATAGGCTGTTATAAGACTCTTTATTCAGTTTCGATAACTATCACAACATCACCTTCATTATTTCACAAAAGTGTCCTTAACATATGACTGGAGTCCAGTAACTATCATTCTTGTCGCAGAAAAATTAGTACTCTATTGAAAAACCCCTGTTTTCTGAAATATAGATATTTTTCTGGAAGAAATAGTTATTTGTGCAACTAGTGCGCAGAGTGACAGTTTGCTGCACCGAAAGAAACGTTCACGAATGGTTTCTTGAGTGCAGCAGAGGAACTTTGCGCACGTATTTCAAATTAAATTTTTCACCATTGAATATGAAAAGTGGGTAATTATGGGTAAAATTCCCTGAAATCCATCAAATGTTTTCTGTGTAATTTTATTATTATACAACCCTTAATTTATTTAAATTGAATAATAGTAGTAAATGAATGAAGGCGGCTGTCACTCATGTGGTGGCTGTCGCTGTCATCCACTGTTATCCACTGCCTTCATATTATTATAACGTGCTCCACAACACTATACCACACTATACCACAGTTACCAACTTAATTTTGATTTTGCTGCACTGGTGCTCTATATAACCTACTAACTATTTTGTGTTGCCATGTTGCAAATCTGGAGTGCAGGAAAAAATTTTCCCGCACTAGAGCGGAAGAGTGAATCTTCGGGTATTGTAATCAGTACAGGAACAGCAACTTTCCGAGGTAGCTGTAGGAAAAAATATTTTTATCTTAGCAAGAACCAAGATAATACAGTATTATATGTTAAAGCCACTCATGAGCTGGCCCCAACAATACTCAACTGGGATAAATAGATCCTCATGAATAAATGATCATAGTATCATTATTATTATTCTCACATGGCCTCTATTATATTACACTCTTTCCTATACTATTGAACACAATCATACAAGTGTTTTTAATCTTCTTAAATACTGAATAGGCTAAATGAATGAAAGAATACTGTATTTGGTGTTTAGGGAACTACAATCCTCTAGAACTGATCCTGGTCTAAGATGCTCACAGTATTGTAAGTCTAGCATAAGTTATACACATAGCTTTCAGCTCCAGCTATGTTATTCAACTTTTTCCTTTCCATGAAACAGTCTACAAGTTTACGACTTCCCCAGTCGTTACAATTTCCTCTCGCGAAATGTATTTTCGCCTACAATTTGAACGGTTCTTGCTAATAATGTTCCACTCTTTCTTCTGGTCTATTAATTTTGTAAACTGATGTTCAAAATGGAATTGGATTTTGTGCTGAATTGACTATCAATAATATAATTATTTTGAATTTGTTACAAGTGAATTTAAAAATTTTCAGTGGCAGTAGACTGTATGAGTGTAGGGTTGCCACCCGTACTATATTATAAAGTATTGTACTTTATTTGGAGGTCTTGTACTTTATACTTTGTAAGCAAGATAAAGTACACAAAAATACTTTATTTTGCTCAACAAAGTACTATATAATAAAGTAAGTGGAAATCAAAACATTTTATAGTGTGGTCCACTTTATAATGACAGTATTTGATTAACTTTGGTGTTGCTACCCTCGTCTATCATTCGACAAAACAGGTAGTAGTACTATCCTTTTCTAGCTCCACAACGATGCCAATTATGTTTTTGACTATGTAGATATATAATTAATTGAGGCAGAGAATAGGCAACGTTATCTTTATCCACTGTCATTATAACGTGGACCTCACTATAGATTAGTAGATTGGCGGAGACTGTCAGATTTAAACTAAATATTGGCTACATTTTTTCAGTGCATGTGATGCTGATGAGTTCAAGAATTTGTATAAAGTGGTTTCATATTACTCTCTATCCCTGCCACTCAGCATTTGTGGAATGGGTTTTTTCTGTGATGAATAATAAGTGAAGAGATGAGAGGAGCAAAGCATCTTTGAATCTCATAAGAAATAATGAACTAATGATTTACTTATATCAATTTGAATGTTGATTGCAAAGATGCTTTGATGATGGCCAAAAGCAATAAGAAATATATTGTCAAGAATAACTAATTGATTTTTTATTAAATTTAAAAACCATTATTGAACTCATTTTGTTTCCATTATATCCATGTATTTTATTTTGAATATCCATTCAAAATTACTTTATTTGCATGGGCTACTTATAAGAGTTATTAAAAACATAAAGCTTCCTTTATTTATTTTTTCCAGGATCACATTCGAGCTCTAAAATGAAAAAATACTACTCAATAATCAGCCTTGTTGAGCACTTGATAGAATAAAACCATAGATTTATTGATATGAATGCTAATATGAAGATTTTAAACGTTGGAAGCAAAAGCAGTAAATTAAATTAATTTAAAAGAGATTTCTAACTACACTACAGCAAAATTAAATAGTAATAAACTAATAAATGTCATTCAATTCGATTTAGATGATCCATTTTGATAAAATTATGCAAACAATAAATAGAAACATAATAGGAGGATAGTCTGTATGTACATAAATTAGTCAATACTTATTTACTTATTTTTTCATTTGAACTTGAAAATGGCTAAAATAAACTAAAACCGGTCGTTCTTTTAAAATATTTTAAATATTTCATGGAGGCTAAATAAAGGGTGCTTTATGTTTTTTATAAATCATTTAAAATTGTATTTTGAGAAGTACACATACCTTTGGCCAGAGAGGTGCAATTTTTTTGCATTAAATTTCTTAATCTTGTGTATCTCAAATTATTTTGCAATAGCCTAGATTTGATTAAATGGTTGAAGAGTAACATATTATGCATTTTTTCAAGGCGTATAACTTACATTTTGAATTTAGAAGACCACTCTCTAGAACTTCTTGGATTAAATAAATAATTTATATGTTTTTCTCATGATACTATATTATAACATTCTTCTTATGAGCGTTTGCTTTGTAACAAATTAATTTAATTTATCTTTTTAATGATTTATGATTATTTTCGTCATACCAGTATGTAATCAATAACTTTCCAAGGTATCATATTCTTATTTGGATAATCGAATTATTCTATCATTAGTCATTATTAATAGAATAATTATAATAGATTCTAATAGTAATCAGTGATATTTATTTATTTTTTATTTACTCATGTCAATAATGGGTATTTTGTGAGTATGTAAGAATGCCACAAAGAACTATGCTGAATTTTTGAATATACAGGTGAAAATGACATATTGTACTTTATTCAAACATAATGTACTATATTTTTTAGGTCTGTGTTTACCAATGTACTTTATTTTTCTTTGAAAAAGATGGCAACCCTATATGAGGGTGTTTGCACTCATATAGTGGCCAGAGCGGTCTTTGGAGGATGAAGATATTTGGAGGCTATAGATAGATATCCATTATAGGTATAATAGGTAGAATATTCAATTTAGTATATATTTGTTTTCCACAAGAAGAAGAATTTCAGTATTTATGCTACAGACACAATATTTACACTGAAGCAAAGGGTTATAGTGCAAATATATATACGCTCTACATATTTTTGTTGCACCAACAAAATATTATAGATTCAACAAAGCATTATAGATTCTATTAGATTGAACATAACTTATCATACACATGAATGAACATATGTGTTTGTCAAGCTCCGTTCAATCTAATAGAATCTATAAGGATTTAGGATTTGGTGTAAAAGCAGCTTATTGGTTTTAAGCCTACATTACTATTTACTAAACATTTCACAATAATTACTGATTCATGATAGAATGTGAGTAAACACAAATTTCCATCAAATTTCAAATAATTGTCTTGTTATTTCTTGGTTCAAATTTTTTAAACTTTTATTAACTCTCCATCATTTTGTTACAGGTAAGTCAGAATGTGGCGAAGGAGGCCTTTCAATTTATTGTAAGTAGATCAAAACGTATATCGAATCAAATTGTAGAGAAACTCTATGTTTGTTTATCACTTTTACAAAACTTGTTTATCACTAACTCGGTATGTTTGTTTGTCACTAACTATGCTTGTTCATCACTTTTACAAAAATTTGTTTATCACTAACTATGTTTGTTTACCACTTTTACAAAACTTCTTGAATGGTCAAATACTCAACCAAATTTGATAGTATGATAAAGAATCATTCTATAATACTATGATAATGTATGAATAGAAATAGAAATAAAAATCTTAGTACCCTTTTTGAATTATTTAATCACAACATGTTTCAACATTGATGCCATTTTCATCACTTGAAAATGTATGTCTATTTATATTACAAGTAGCCCTATACAGAAAAGAGACCTAGTAGCTTCAAATTTCACAATATCAAAATGTAGGCCTATTTTCAGACCAACCAAACAACACCAATCTCTTTACTTGACCAAACTGTATTTTTCCATCACCTCTCGAACGTCACTCACACTATCTTATGAATTCTGCTATTGTACTTTTGAAAAGTTGCCGAAACTTCCATCGTCCTGTCCAAAACTTTTCGTGGCTAGTTGAGTTTGTGGAGTGGGTGGTAAGGCGGTAGGGTGAAGGGGAAGAGAAACGATTCAAACGAAGTTTGGTAATCACTGGACAGAAACGTCCTAGAAGAGAAGCGTTGTTTTTCTCGCTTGTAATGAGAGCTGTGGCTCCTGAGACTGGATTAAGAGTCACTTTCGACTGTCAGCTTTGACTGTATGGTAAGCATATCTGCTATTTATCTAAAATACTGACAGACAAAGTCAATCTCACTATAGCAGATTACCTTCCCTTCCAGTCTTTCATCTATTTTTCTTCCTCACTCTCCCCTCGTACCCAGGAAATGTTGAAAAAGGAAACTACTTCGTTATATTTTATACCACCCTCTGGTCCTCTGTGTATCTCTTATCGTCCAGTGACGCGCCCGGGGCGATTCCAGTCGCAACCTCCCCAAGGGAAACTGCAATGCTTCCAATTTATCTACTTTGCTTTTCAAATAATTCTGTTATGTATTGTTCCAAACTTGCTTGGAAAGATGGAAATCGTGATGTCTGTCTGTTATGTGAGAGAATAGATTTGCTTGACTAGATTTCCTATTTAAACGTTTCAGTTGGAATGGGTTGGAACAGTTTAGTTATGCTATCTTAGATATAGTGAGGTCCACGTTATAATGGCAGTGATTGATTAACAATGGTATTGCTATCATTCAACAAAGCGGATAGCACTATCTCTTTCTCGCTTTGTTCTGTTGGTCGTCTTTTAACAATCTAAAATTAATAATCAATTAACAAAATATTCCATCTCAACTATGGAAATTCATTATGGAATTATTTAAAGATATAATTTCTTCCTAAATAAAATATGATTGAATATTTAAGAAGAGAATGAACAGTTGATATTACATCAATAAACCTGTATCATCTACCGGCTATAGAAGGCATTGCAAAATACAGAATCGGCAACGTTGTTCTCCACTGCCATTATAACATGGACCTCACTATAAAGCAAAATAGATTATCAATTATCAGAATGAGAATGAACAGCTAATATTACATAACCTGTATCAGCTACCGTCTAAAGAAGGCATTGCAAGACTGAGGATCGGCAACGTTGTTTACCTATCTTTCTCCACTGCCATTATAACGTGGACCTCACTATAAAGCAAAATAGATTATCAATTATCAACATATTAAAACTTATTGGATTTTCTATTCATTTTAACATTGGAGCAACGTTGCCGGTTCTTTGCCTTGCTACTGCCTACCATACATGATAGCTAAAATGCCTGATACGGGTACATATCTGATGTAGTATTAACTGTTCATTCTTGTTTGAAATAATATTTTTAAATATTTTTTCAATGTTTAAATAGTAACAAATTTTCATAAATAATATTGAATATTTTGTTGATTTATTACATTAATACATTGTTGGAAACCGATCTGGCACTGTTGCGGAGATAGAAGAGGATAGCGATGTCTGGTTTGTCGAATGATAGACGAGGATAGCAACACCAATGTTTATCAAATACTGCTATTATACCGTAGACCCCACTCTAAAGTAATGTGTCTGATATGCTTTCAAATCATTTTATATTTCAAATAGATGAGATGTACATGCTTCATATCATTTGAACAAATGCAACTTCTAATATATTTCCATCTGTAGACAACTTCATATCAATTTAAAAGATTTGATTATGTCAAAGCCTCTGGTTTACGAAAAAAATTTGGATCCCACTCTCGTTCATTCAACACATTATCAATTGTCACGTGGTAATTTGAAACCACCAAATATTTTTAAATGGGCCAATGAAATGTAATAGAACTATAAAATTGGAAAGAAGGTTAGACCTACCCAAAGAGTAAATCAACTCAAAGCAAGTATTATTAGCGATTAGGAGTAATAGCATTATCAACAACGATAAGAAAACATGTATTATTGTGATTTAAAAATTATGAGAACCCATTGGTAAGATCAAAAAATTATAAAGCGGCATACTTATTATTGGCGGATTGTAAAAAGAAAAAAAAATAAAATGCATGAACATTGAGGTTAGAGTTACTTGTTTACATTTTGAAAAGAATTAGTCGATCTTGGATAAATCGATAATTATCAGAACCAATACTGAACGAATCAGCTGATTATTCGATCAACCCATATGACCGGTTGAATCATATAAAATTCACTCATAAAGGATATATTAAGTATACTAAAGGAAGTCGATGTGTAGAATTACAAACAACTATTATTTCTGTATAAATATTTATTATAATCCAAAAAGCATGATAAATCAAGAGTATACAAAACTCATATAAAAACTAAATGTATTATCTATTAAAATCGTATGTTACGATTTATTTATGAATTCAATTTAAGATAAACACTCCATATATTTGTATAAAAACTTCTTTTATTTAATTTTTCTATTATAAAGCCGAGGAAGCCCTGATTCCCAAGGCAACCAATTGTATTGAGTCTATTAAGTTGAAGGCCAATCAGAGAGTAGCTTACAGAATTATTCTAGGAAGAGGCAAATTTTTCTGAAAACCTCCTTCTTCTGGCTTAAGATCCGACCGGAGAGGATGCACATGGAGTTTAGGGTTTTTTCTTATTCCTTTTAAAAATTTTTTAATGAACTTTTAAGCCAAACCCTTTTTTAAATGTAATGTATGTTTGTTGAATGTTAATTATTTGTGAACTCAGTGCTGTCAAGGAGTTCGTAATTGTAAAGATTCCCATAAAAATAGCTTTAATTCGAAAGAAACTTATAAAAATCTGGATCACGCGTTAGCCCAGCAGTGACGAAAAGGAGCCTACCCAATTAATTATTGGAAATAATTAATTCAATCCACGAGAACATCTAGAACTTCAGTCAGTGAGTGATAAGTCAAACCAAACGAGCTCGTTTTTTCGTTTTTTCTACGTTCAGTGGGGGTAATTAATTAACTAAAAAGCGCTATTCCAATTAATTTAAATTAAAATAAAAAGTCACCACGTGTTGAACAATATCACATAGTTCATAAGAACCTTTTATAAATTTATTTATTATATGTAGGAAGCTTACTTCCATGCACTGCCCGAACTCATATTAAAAGCCCTGAGATCTCATATTTGAATATTAATTTATTAAATATTAATTTTGTTAATTGACCAAAGTATATCATATCAGACTTATAGACCGAACAGGTTTTTATTGGCAGAATTTTGTATTGATTGGAAGTCTAAGTACCAGTATTAAATATAATATATTTATGAATTTGAAACTCACTATTGTGAATATTAGTAAAGCCTGTGATAATTATTCAGATTTTAGAAATAGAGTATTTAAGTGAATTATAGTTACATCGAATATTTTATGCACATCTTTTTTGTGGGAATATATTTTGTGTTTTATGTCAGCATACAAATCGTAGAAATTTATTTTATCCTAGTTCATCTCGTGATATACAGTTTGAGCTGTTTTAATATCAACAAATATTTTGCAGCATTAAAATTATTGAATCAAGTAACATTAACCTTATTCAGAGCACTCAATATTTATCATCCTTTGATGATATTCATTTTATCAGCCAGAACAAATATATTAAGAAATTATATTAATAAGGTTCCAGTTATATCATATAAGGATCCAGAGAGCTTCAAGAACTGGCGTTGTAAGTTCTAAGGAATTTTGAAGGGATATATTGGTGAATACTTGTATTCACGACGAGCGTTTTAAGAATCAACTAGAAACAACTATAGTTGGTCCTGATTATTCTCTAGTGGTACATGGTTACTGATAATCAGTCATCAAATATTCTTTTAATTTCCTTACTGGTATTCTTCAAGAACTTCATAGAGGCAGCGGTAAGAATTACCAATCACCGGTCACTGAACCTTATGGTGATTATTTGTATTTATAAAATTCATGTTTCTACCACTGAGCTAGAGCTGAGGTTTGAACCCAGTAATTTTGCGAGCCGGAAGGCCTTAATTTTTTGTGAATTTATTCGCAAAAGAGGGAATTTAGAGACTGCTCTTATAAATACCAGAAACATCGTATTATCTGTGAAGGAATTACAATCCACAACTTCTCACAATAGCTTCATAACGTGGGACTCTATCATAAGAGATAACCCCCCCCAGGAGCACAACTTCACACAATTTATAGTAAACTGGAGCTCAAACTTGAACAGCAGAATAATAGTAGGGTAAAGTCCAACGATTTACGAGCTGTTGACCAATAGAGGCTGAGCTCTACTGCCATTGGTCGCCGCTTCCACACTCATCAATCCCGTGACGACACAGCACGGCACGACAGGTCAGGAAGCTCTCTGATTGGCTGATTGGGTTGTTGTCAAGGCTTCCACCTATAGCAATGCTCGACTGTTATTATGGATAATGCATCTCTTTACTTGTAATTTTAGTTCACTATGGATTGAAAATGGTCATCTTCATTTCACGAAGGAATTCACGATTTTACGATTGATGATGGTCTTCTCTTGTAATTTTTTAATTCTCCTCATGATATTTATATTCTTCCCTGCATTGAATTCATCTCCTCTTTCATGCATCTCTCAGTCCACCATCATTTCCTCTTATTTATTTGAGCTCCTATATCAGTCTCCATTTTAACCCGCTAAATTTCTCTCAATTTATTCACATTTTCTGTTTGGCGGAAGAATATTTTCTACATGTGTGACCTACAGCTATTATCATCTTTCATATCCTCTCCTTCTTTCATTCTCTTCCCAAATAGGTCAAATTTTATAATTGAATATTTCAAAATTGTATATTGTCATAGCCACCTCTAATACAAGGCCGCGGCCTACGATATTGCAACGTCGCAATGTAGGCCTAGAATCTAATACATGATTGGTGAATAAGAATAATATCAGCTGGTATTTTTCAAAACCTTTTTCACCAATCATGTATTAGATTCTAGGCCTACACTGCGACGTTGCAATATCGTAGGTCGCGGCCTTGTATTAGAGGTGGCTATGATATTGTCCATTCGAATATTATATACAATTTTCCTCTACCTTCATTCTACCATTCTTTGAATTTATCCAACCTCACTAAACAAAGTTCATTGAATCATCATTATAGTTCTGTATCACGAATGCACGAATCTATTATACCGAATCGTATCATATCACAATTTAGTAATCACAATCAACTGTTGCTTCTGTAAGCTCCGATAAGGTTTCCAAAACCGTACATTCCTTGAATAATGGAGGGTACTCCTTTCCACAAGAGGTGGGAAAGGAACAAGCAATCCTTGCTTGGTATGTGAGCTGTGGAGGTATATAAGCGACCCACTCCCAGCACATTAATTCTTATGAAACAAACGAAAACATACGATGGCATCGTTCGTGGGTACAAGGCATCTATACAGCAACGTCTTGAGACAAGGACTTAATATACATTTCGCTCTGTAGCAGGGATGGGGTCCTGGCTATGTTTATTCATGAGCACGCTCTTGGTTTCACGTGCTATTCTTCCATAGATCAGGTCTTGCTCTCATCCACGGTGATATTCCTGCTCTGATCCAGTTTGGTAGGTACTAAATACACTGAATACCCCGATACTCATACACTGAACTGTACTTTGGCAATTCTATAGTGAGGTCCACGTTATAAGGACAGTGAAGGAAGATAGGAGAAAAACGTTGCCAAGTCTCTTCATTTTGCCACTGAGTGTACACAGCTGTTACTCAATTCATCCCATTAAATTTGATCTGATAATAATTATCGTTTCCTTAATTAAATAATCAATTTAATGTCAAATTAATCAAGAAAATATATTGTTTCATAATTTGATTCAAAAATTTGCTTCCATAACTACTGAGATCAGATTTTTATTTTTATACAAACATGAAATGGCGGCTAATTTAAAAAGCTGTGATACACCAATCTGAATTTCAAAACAACATAAATTAAGTTATTTGGTAGGTATTCTATTCCATTTTTTTCAAAACTTATAGAAAATTGAAATCCTTCCCAAAATAAGTAATTTCATTGGAAATAACTCTGAAATAACCTTTCGATTATTATTTATACCAGTAAGAGTAGGTCTAACCTGAACGTGTAGGCTGAGGCATGGATGAAGTCTAGGATGGATAGTTATCAACTTTTAAAATGTCATTTCAGGTATTCTAATTTGCGTTTCTCATACGGTAATGTCTAAAAATTATCCCATTGTTTCAAAAATAGATTTTAAATCAATTATACGACTTGTATACCAAAGTATTTTGATAGAATGAAGAAAAAATGGCGGCTAAGAATATTGTTAGTCTACTTTTGTACAGTCACTGTCAAAAGTAAAAATAAAATATTCTGGCAAACTGACAACATTGCAAAGCTAGAGAGAGATAGCGCTATCGGTTTTGTTGTATGATAGAAGAGGACAGCAACAGTATTGGCAATTGTACACTGTCATTATAACGGGGACCTCACTATTGGTTAAAATGGCAGTATTGGATTAACATTGGTATTGCTATCATTGTAGAAGGATATCAAATATTGCTATCCTCAAAAAAGCAGATAGCGCTGTCTTTCTCCAGCTCTACAGTGTTGCTAGATCGGTTTTCAACGATGTGGAAATATTTATTACTTGAAACAAGTATGAACAGTTAATATCACGTCAGATATCCTGTTTCTCAACCGTCAATATTTTAAATTCTCAGTTCTTTTTGTTTTTGTTCAATCACAGTAAAGTAAAGTTCAATCACAACCCTATTTTGGACTTTTAAATTGTTATATAATGTGATGTAAATTTGAGAGAGAAATAGTACGAGGAGTATCCTTAGTTTTCCTCTCCCGGTCAGTGCTTTATTGTAGAAATTATAATAAATAAATAAATAAGCCGGTATCAGCTATCCTGTATAGAAGGCAGTGGCAATGCTTTATTTATATTCTAAATACATATTTATATCACTTATTATATGAACCAAGAATGAGCCATGAACCATCTGAATGAACATCAGATCATAGAATGAACATAGATATAGAATAATTTTGTATAGGTTTTCTCTGATCAGATATATCGTTATTAGCTATCCTCTATATAAGGCAGTGGTAAAACAGAGAATCAGCAAAGCTGTTCTTCTATCTTTCTCCACTGCCATTATAACGTGAACCTCACTCACTATTTTACTGATTCACTGAACTCTCTAGTTTGGCAATTCTAGAGTAGAGTAGAGGATCAGTGGATCTCTGAAGCAAGAGGATCTCTTGCTTCGTACATTAACCGTATTGTTATCAACGGTGAAATTATCACAGTTTGTCATGGAAACTGAATGTAATTCATGAAGGCTATTTCTCAATTTGCTATGGCAACTTGTTGGTAACATGGTAATTTTCTATATCCAACAACGTGATCAGAAATTGAATAAACCAGTTTGATGATAGTATTACAGGCGAGTAATGAAAAGTAGTGGAAATCTCAAAATAAGTTTTACATTACCAATACTATTTCGAGTTTTTTTTATCATTGTCAAAACTTTTGACAATTCCAAGCTTTTCAGTTTTGTTATTTGAAGATTACGAAGTACTATTAGGATTTCTTACGGAGGACTATATAGAATAGAATAGAATAGAGTTTATTGCTTCTCATAAACAACAGTACAATATTACAAGAAAAAAACATATAGCTCAATAGTGTATTTTTACTTTCATGTGTTGAATATTTATCCCATTTCCCTTCACTGCATTGTAACTAGTCTATACTCTGTACAAAATCACTTCTTACTTGGGTTGGACATGCGCAGCAGAGAAGGCATACAGCGGCAGGGATACAACGGTGGCTATGTTCCGTTCTGAGCCTGACAGCGTTCTCTAATTTCCAGTGAGTATTCAAGCGGCCATGTTAAATTTACGAAGTTACCTCTCTGCAAGCACTGACTCGACTGACTCTAATCGACAAATTGACAACTACGCTTCCACCTATGACTCAATCCATCACTGCAATTGGCTGATCTCCCTCCATTTCTCTGCGCCGCAGACTCCTCCAAGTCTGAAGTAATTTTGTACGGAGTATAATCTGATTCACCCAGCGAGCAGTTTTATTGTCACTAATGATAACTGGATGGAATAAAAAGTTACATTCTATCACCCCATTCCATTTTATGAATTTCATCAATACGATTAACGTAATAGAATATTATTGTACAGTAAAATACTGGATTTCCTGATTCATTTACAATGAAAATCCATTCAATGTGAAGCTTATAATTAGTTCTAATCTGGGTGATTCAGCCTATTAACGACCTATTATCCACCATATCCAATATATTTATCAATCAATGTCAACCATCTTGAATCAACCACACATTGAATTTAGCTACATTGGAACGTTGCTTATAAGTAGTTCCAAGTTGAGCGATATGGTCTAAACTATTATCATAGAGAAATAATAGCGTAAGTAGATATCCCATGGTACAGGACGTTTATGTCGCAACTTTTGCTGTTATCCCAAGCCGATAGTTAACGTAGTTCTTTCCCGTGAAGCTGTGTGACGCTCGTAATCTCTCATACTGTGCCGTTCATACACTCTCACCCCAACAAAACAGTAAAAATTGACAATAATCGACAGTAATCGGCTTGGGATAACAGTAAAAGTTGCGACATAAACGCCCTATACCATGGGATATCTACTTACGCTATTGTTTCTCTATGCTATTATCTATCATATTATCCAACTCAGCAATCAATATTCCAACCAGCTTATCCATAAGATTCAATCACATCCTAACGTTGCCTATAAATATCTTCAAGTTATACCTCAACAAAAATCACAGTTAAATGCTTATTGGGTAGAGATGGTAGGTAACAAGCTTTGCTGGATATAGCAAGTCTTCACAGGATAGGTAAGGACTTGCTTCATCATTTTCCTTCTCTCTCCTGTTGGTTTCTCACTTTCCTTCTCTCTTCTATCCCTTTGCTTCATCATTTTTCATTCTATTCCCTGGTGCTCAATCATTTTCCTTCTCTATCCTCCTGTTGCTCCATCACTTTCCTTGTCTCTCCTGTTGGTTTATCACTTCCTTTACTTATCCTTTCCTGTTCCTCCTCATTCTCCTTCTCTCTCCTACCCTTTGCTTCATTCTCACACACTCTCTCTTTCTCCTACTCCCTCGTCCTTGCCCTCTCCACCTCATTCTCTCGCCATCTCTCCTGTGTCATTGAACCAGACGAAATACTTGAAGGTCTGCATCGAGCTTATTCTCAGACCGGTGGACTTAACCGTTGCTACTTGACGTGCTTCGCAGACCTGTTGGGTGACTTATCAGCCACACTTCGTTCCGAGTTGTTCTCTTCGCCACCTCTGGTATTGGATCTTCCAATTTTAAGCTTGACGTGATTTATGTTGTTTGGCAGCGTGGTATTATGTTTATGTTGTAAGCTATAGTACCGGACAAATTGCTGTAAACGAGCAAATATTTAGAGGATTAAAGTTTCACGATTTTTTCTTTCACGGTGCGAACCATTTATGGAAGGATGTTGAACAATAATATTATTATGGGAGTTTTGGAAGTTATTATGTGCAGGATTAGGCTTTTGGATTCCATATCTTCCACTGTATCGAATGCAATAAAACAGTGATAGATTGCAATAAATAAACCTATTTTTAATCTTATAAGGATTGGATGTTTTCGTGATTACTATTATTCGTATCAGGACTTAAGGATAATATTCAGCCAGTTACACACACATGGAGTTTTGGCTTCCTTGGAATTTCTACCAGATTGAACGGAACTTGGCAAACTCATTTTGTGTGCAGATACACATCATTCGTTTGCCAAATTATGTTCAATCTAATAGAATTCATAAGGTCGAGAAAAATTGTACGTCCAAAAATCTATGTGAGTAACTGCTGTAGACATTGACTCACCATAGCGGCTTTTGATCATATAAATAAATGAATTATAGAGAACTAATTTGCTATTCTGGTTAATGTGCAAGGTATATTATCATTATCTTCTCTATTATCTCGTACCAATAAAATGATGCATTCGATTCTACTCACCATTAACTCTTTAATAAATAAAATAATCTTCTTTTATATCAATAATATAGACTCAAAAAAATTTATTGTTTTAACCCTTCTCAATAACAGCTATTATTGAACTCTGAGCAAATTCATCTCATGGTATATAGAATTTATCGAAGAGAAGGACTTTGTCACCTATAAACTTGGAAGAAAAATAGCACAAGGACTACTTTATTATTTTATCTTTCAATGTTATTACATTAGTGTCATTTGCATTGTAAATAAATAAATAAATGGAATTATGCACAGTGAATATTGGGAATATGCTTATCTTGGCAAAGATCTTTTTTCTTCCAGTGTTTATTCATTCTCTTGATAGAATGATGTGAGAAGTGACTTACTTAGATTTTTTCTCTCATCTTGTAGAAAATTACTAATATATTAATTATTTCTGAAATTATCGAGTACGATAAATAAATAGATATGAGGGAATAAGTATATCCTATTGAGTTACCCAAATATGATGTCCGAAACAAATGAGTCTTCCAATCAAGTCTGAAAACACCAAAGAGCTAGAACAACTCTTTCAGCTCTTCCCTGCTAGAAGATGAAAATAAAAATCGAAATGTTGATTGTTGAAACGCAAACGTGTAACATACCTCACTTTGGAACCGCTGGAGTAATATAGTAAAGGACGAAGATAAATTCTATTCAGTTCTCACTCATTGGCGGTCTCTGTTCAAGAAAGTGACAGTCAGTTCAATGCTAATAATTTTGTCGGCTCCTTCAGCGGTCGGTCCGGCTCAAGGATAGTATATAGGTATCTTTATTTACTATATTTTATATACTATCCTCAAGGATAGTATATAGGTATCTTTATTTACTATATTTTATATACTATCCTTGGGTCGGTCTCAGGATTCATAGTCAAAGGTTGTACATTGTAAACAAAAAGTCGATCCTATCTTTGACGGTTCGGTTATTGATGGCGATTGGAGGACCATATTCATGAGGTGACTGCTGGGCAGTTATAGACACCGGACTCAAATCACTGACGAAAAAAATCAGGAGGAATCCAATCAGTGACAAAGTTATTCACCGCGCGTAGTGGAACGGAGGGCCTTTGGAGTTGGCTGTCCATTTGTTTCTGATCATCATTCACTAAACCTATCCGGTTGAGGCATTCTTCCAGCAGAATTGATTGTTCAATGGTCTGTAGAGTGTCTTGACCTTCGAAGAGGTATAAATCGAACAACAGGACCTGGAAGTTTGCTTTGGAATCTGATAGGAGCCAGATTTTATTGTCTGGATCAAGATAATAACAACTATAGAGTTCATAAAAAATAGAGCCTTCACCCCTAAATAATCAAATTCAATGTGTGATTCTAATGAAGTATGAACAATGACCATAAACCAGATTAGGATGGATCTAAATATAATATGCAGACAACAATTAATTCAAATACAAAATTGATTAAGTTATGCTCCTGATTCCAGCGAGGATCATGGAAATCAGCTGCAAAAAGTATTATTCTACAGAACTAGATCACTGGTTGAGGGGAAATGGTGATATACTGGAATCTTTTTGATGATCTTAAATAATCGTTGTTTATCACAAAACAGAAATAATCATACAAAAAACATAATAGTAATAAAAATAATCAGAATTAATCATAATAGTAATAACCTAACAATAATCAAAACAGAAATAAATCACACAAAATAGAACATAAATGATAGTAATAGAAATTACTGTGCCTGGAGCAATTTTTAATAGGTTTCTTTTGTTATTCATATTTAGTAATATGTCAATAGTTGATAATTTTTAGTAATTTGTATTTTAGTTTCATGAAATAGCACCACTAGCATTCGCGCTCAAATTCTTTCTTTGCGGATGCTAATCTTCCCAGAAAAATGTAATTCATATTTATCTTTGTGAACTGTATTTTGAATGGAAATAAATTTGATTTGATATTCCGACTATCTAAAAAAAAGTATTTATACTCCCGTGTTTCGGATGGACACGTTTAGTTGTTAGTCCTGGCTGCCTAAAAACAGTCCTTAGGTCATGTCAGAGCCCCTGAAATTGATCAGGTGTGACCTGTCAACTCTGATACCAGAACTGAGCCAGCCTAGGTTATTTGTTATTATTATTGTTAAGTATTTTGATAGGGCTACTTGAATGTTCATTCATAGACAATTATTAGAAAGTTACCCTTGTTATATTTTTATTATAAACATGACTTGGTTCGGGCATTTATCACGAAAGTGATTCTGACACTTGAAAATAAGATAAATCCACAAAACTGGTCCTGTTTCTATAAAAGTATATCCACAGTACAAGTAATTTTCTATAATCAATATGTGAAGTTTGACGCTTCTGAAGAATTAATGACGATTCGAGTAGAAAAATTTAAAGTTGTCACAACTACAACCTTCTTTAAAAAATAAAAAAGGAGTCACCGGTTTGGTTGTTACACCATTGTCAATCTCTTGAAAACCTTCCAATTCACGATAGTACGAACCAAAATAATATATAAATTATTACAGGGCAGCAAACTGTACAGTTATCAGCAAGCGATATGATTGGTAGATGGATGGCTTTCAAGGTGAACGTCTGTCACTGGCCTAGACTAGCCAATCCCACAATAGGCTGTTTATTCAACTGTCACAGTAATGGCGGTTCATACACTAGACATAGTGGATAATTTTGTTGATTGGTCATTTATTTAACAATCATAACTCCTTGACACCAATCATTATTATTCATCATTACTATAATATGTCCTACTGTAAATAATAATATTCTATATTCTGTATTCTATAATATTAAATCTATTTTAAACTGATTTAAAAAATAATTATTCTACTATAGTTTGCTCTGTGAACGTTCATCTAGATTTTCCCAAGGATGAGTCTCAAGTTATTACTTGTATGATTAGTTGAATAATCATGATGACCAACATTATTTACCAAAATAGTAGGCCTAATATTACTCATCAAACTTGTTCTTATCAATTTGGAGTTCTATCGAAAACATATCATACAACATACTGTATTGTATTTTCATTCAAACTCTTATTTATTTTTATAATTCATTGAATTTTCATGATGAACAACGTTATTCAGAAAAGTAGTACTTATTGAACTTATTATTATCAATTTGGATTCAACCGAATACATGCCATATACTGTATTGTATTTTTTCATCAATGTGGAAAATTCATTCTTCATATGATCGTCATCTTTATTATTAAAATCATATAACAGCTCTTTATATTATTACTCATTCCCTACTAAGTCTATGAGGTACTCACTCAATTAGTTTCAAATTCATTAAGTTGAAAGAAAAGCTACGATATCTCAACTGGTCTCTCTATCTATCTCAATTGTATATTTATGATAATCCAATCTTGTTAATACTATGTTATAATACAATCTTGATAATCGAGTCCAAATTCTGATAATTCACTCTAACTCCACTACATTCCTGAGACGAGAATCATCATTCGCCTTTTCCCAAAGTTTGCTGTGTACAGTTGAATTTGGGTCAAATTTCGCAAGTAATTTTCCCAGGAGAATTCAAAGCTGCTGGGGGCCTCCAAGACAAAACTTTGATAAAACCTGGCCTTACTTGCAACTTCGTTTCACGATGTAAGCACTTGACTAAACTGCAAGTTGGCTCTGCAGTAGGCTCAGTGAGATTCAAGTTTCATTGAACTTTTTATCGACATAAATGTAATAACACGTGTCAGAGAATTCAAGTTGAGAGAACTTATTGAAACGTTTAGAACGTTCCTTTCTCACTGAAATTGGAGGCAACAGTTATAATCGAATAGCTATCAAACTAAGTAGTAGCACAGAATAAACAAACAGTTCTCTCCTCCGAATAAATACACAGAATAAAGACACAATTCTCTCCTCCATGGCAGTAGGTAACTCGCTAAATAATTTGATACATAACTGTACTAATGGGCTAATTGTTGACTAACAGGTAACCCGTGCTCCGTAAGGGTCCATTTTAAAACTTGACTTAATGAAATCTTGAAGAATTGAGAATAGGCCTATAACAGTTAACAGGATAGTTACTCCATTAGTACAGTTATGTATCAAATTATTTAGCGAGTTACCTACTGCCATGGAGGAGAGAATTGTGTCTTTAATCGGTGTATTGATTTGTGCCCAATTTAAAATGGGACAATATTCTTCAATCTTGGACTTCATACTAAATTTTCATTCATCTAGATATTTGATTGAGATTCCCATCCTTCTCATTGAGTTCAAGCTGAAAATGATTTCTTTTGCTAATCGGTGTATTGATTTGTGCCCAATTTAAAATGGGACAATATTCGTTAATCTTAGATTTCATACTAAAGTTTCATTCATCTTGATATTTGATTGAGATTCCCATCCTTCTCATTGAGTTCAAGCTGAAAATGATTTCTTTTGCTAATCGGTGTATTGATTTGTGCCCAATTTAAAATGGGACAATATTCTTCAATCTTGGACTTCATACTAAATTTTCATTCATCTAGATATTTGATTGAGATTCCCATCCTTCTCATTGAGTTCAAGCTGAAAATGATTTCTTTTGCTAATCGGTGTATTGATTTGTGCCCAATTTAAAATGGGACAATATTCGTTAATCTTAGATTTCATACTAAAGTTTCATTCATCTTGATATTTGATTGAGATTCCCATCCTTCTCATTGAGTTCAAGCTGAAAATGATTTCTTTTGCTAATCGGTGTATTGATTTGTGCCCAATTTAAAATGGGACAATATTCTTCAATCTTGGACTTCATACTAAATTTTCATTCATCTAGATATTTGATTGAGATTCCCATCCTTCTCATTGAGTTCAAGCTGAAAATGATTTCTTTTGCTAATCGGTGTATTGATTTGTGCCCAATTTAAAATGGGACAATATTCTTCAATCTTGGACTTCATACTAAATTTTCATTCATCTAGATATTTGATTGAGATTCCCATCCTTCTCATTGAGTTCAAGCTGAAAATGATTTCTTTTGCTAATCGGTGTATTGATTTGTGCCCAATTTAAAATGGGACAATATTCGTTAATCTTAGATTTCATACTAAAGTTTCATTCATCTTGATATTTGATTGAGATTCCCATCCTTCTCATTGAGTTCAAGCTGAAAATGATTTCTTTTGCTAATCGGTGTATTGATTTGTGCCCAATTTAAAATGGGACAATATTCTTCAATCTTGGACTTCATACTAAATTTTCATTCATCTAGATATTTGATTGAGATTCCCATCCTTCTCATTGAGTTCAAGCTGAAAATGATTTCTTTTGCTAATCGGTGTATTGATTTGTGCCCAATTTAAAATGGGACAATATTCTTCAATCTTGGACTTCATACTAAATTTTCATTCATCTAGATATTTGATTGAGATTCCCATCCTTCTCATTGAGTTCAAGCTGAAAATGATTTCTTTTGCTAATCGGTGTATTGATTTGTGCCCAATTTAAAATGGGACAATATTCGTTAATCTTAGATTTCATACTAAAGTTTCATTCATCTTGATATTTGATTGAGATTCCCATCCTTCTCATTGAGTTCAAGCTGAAAATGATTTCTTTTGCTAATCGGTGTATTGATTTGTGCCCAATTTAAAATGGGACAATATTCGTTAATCTTAGATTTCATACTAAAGTTTCATTCATCTTGATATTTGATTGAGATTCCCATCCTTCTCATTGAGTTCAAGCTGAAAATGATTTCTTTTGCTAATCGGTGTATTGATTTGTGCCCAATTTAAAATGGGACAATATTCTTCAATCTTGGACTTCATACTAAATTTTCATTCATCTAGATATTTGATTGAGATTCCCATCCTTCTCATTGAGTTCAAGCTGAAAATGATTTCTTTTGCTAATCGGTGTATTGATTTGTGCCCAATTTAAAATGGGACAATATTCTTCAATCTTGGACTTCATACTAAATTTTCATTCATCTAGATATTTGATTGAGATTCCCATCCTTCTCATTGAGTTCAAGCTGAAAATGATTTCTTTTGCTAATCGGTGTATTGATTTGTGCCCAATTTAAAATGGGACAATATTCTTCAATCTTGGACTTCATACTAAATTTTCATTCATCTAGATATTTGATTGAGATTCCCATCCTTCTCATTGAGTTCAAGCTGAAAATGATTTCTTTTGCTAATCGGTGTATTGATTTGTGCCCAATTTAAAATGGGACAATATTCGTTAATCTTAGATTTCATACTAAAGTTTCATTCATCTTGATATTTGATTGAGATTCCCATCCTTCTCATTGAGTTCAAGCTGAAAATGATTTCTTTTGCTAATCGGTGTATTGATTTGTGCCCAATTTAAAATGGGACAATATTCGTTAATCTTAGATTTCATACTAAAGTTTCATTCATCTTGATATTTGATTGAGATTCCCATCCTTCTCATTGAGTTCAAGCTGAAAATGATTTCTTTTGCTAATCGGTGTATTGATTTGTGCCCAATTTAAAATGGGACAATATTCTTCAATCTTGGACTTCATACTAAATTTTCATTCATCTAGATATTTGATTGAGATTCCCATCCTTCTCATTGAGTTCAAGCTGAAAATGATTTCTTTTGCTAATCGGTGTATTGATTTGTGCCCAATTTAAAATGGGACAATATTCGTTAATCTTAGATTTCATACTAAAGTTTCATTCATCTTGATATTTGATTGAGATTCCCATCCTTCTCATTGAGTTCAAGCTGAAAATGATTTCTTTTGCTAATCGGTGTATTGATTTGTGCCCAATTTAAAATGGGACAATATTCGTTAATCTTAGATTTCATACTAAAGTTTCATTCATCTTGATATTTGATTGAGATTCCCATCCTTCTCATTGAGTTCAAGCTGAAAATGATTTCTTTTGCTAATCGGTGTATTGATTTGTGCCCAATTTAAAATGGGACAATATTCGTTAATCTTAGATTTCATACTAAAGTTTCATTCATCTTGATATTTGATTGAGATTCCCATCCTTCTCATTGAGTTCAAGCTGAAAATGATTTCTTTTGCTAATCGGTGTATTGATTTGTGCCCAATTTAAAATGGGACAATATTCTTCAATCTTGGACTTCATACTAAATTTTCATTCATCTAGATATTTGATTGAGATTCCCATCCTTCTCATTGAGCTCAAGCTGAACTGATTTCTTTTGCTAATCGGTGTATTGATTTGTGCCCAATTTAAAATGGGACAATATTCGTTAATCTTAGATTTCATACTAAAGTTTCATTCATCTTGATATTTGATTGAGATTCCCATCCTTCTCATTGAGTTCAAGCTGAAAATGATTTCTTTTGCTAATCGGTGTATTGATTTGTGCTTAATTTTAAATGGGACAATATTCTTCAATCTTGGACTTCATACTAAATTTTCATTCATCTAGATATTTGATTGAGATTGCCTTCTTTATCCGATCCATTTGGATAAAGCGAAATATCTCTCTCAAGCATATCTATCATCTATATAGATTTGAATCTCAACCAAATTAAACAGGTTCCTCCGTCACAATCTAGATGCCTATCTTGATTATTGAAATTGAAGGAATCATTGATACTCAATTTGGTTTATCTCCCACATGCCTTGTTGTCTATAATTCTTTCCAGCAAACTTTTCTCCCGACTACAGAGGTCAGACAATGATCAACTACCAGAGAAATCAAAGAACACAGAAAACAACTCTTGTGGTCTAAACTTGGTGGATTTCGGCTACGTGTTCCAGATTTAGCCATATTTTATTCATGGAATTGATTCGTAAGCCGATCCCCAAGTTAACAATGAAGAATTTTGTTGAACAACTCGTTTTTCAAGTTTGTTGAAGACAGACATTGACTGACAAGCAAAAGGGAATGGCTGATAGCTGGGGTTCATAAATCTTCTTGTCTGGTTTTATATTACCAACTTTGTGAGAAAAGCTGTGTAGTTTGTAATGGATTCATGTACGATTGTGAAAATGCGGGTATGGAATCCCAAATCCCAATTAACCAGTGACTCCCGGAACTGGAGAACTCGCTCTTGAGTTATTGTATTGATTTGTGCCCAATTTAAAATGGGACAATATTCGTTAATCTTAGATTTCATACTAGATTTTCATTCATCTTAATATTTGATTGAGATTCCCATCCTTCTCATTGAGTTCAAGCTGGAATTATTTATTTTTGCTAATCGGTGTATTGATTTGTGCCCAATTTTAAATGGGACAATATTCTTTAAGCTAGACTTCATACTAAATTCTTATTGATCTTGATATTTGATTGAGATTGCCTTTTAAATCCGATCCATTTAGATAAAGCGAAATATCAGTCTCAAGCGTATCTATCATCTATAGATTTGAATCTCAAGCAAATTAAACAGGTTTCTCCATCACAATCTAGATGCCTATCTTGATTATTGAAATTGAAGGAATCATTGATACTCAATTTGGTTTATCTCCCACATGCCTTGTTAGCCATAATTTTCATTCAAAAAAACTTTTCTTCCGACTACAGAGGTCAGACAATGATCAAGTACCAGAGAAATCAAAGAACACAGAAAACAACTCTTGTAGTCTCAACTTAGTGGATTTCGGCTACATGTTTCTGATGTAGCCATATTTTATTCATAGGATTGATTCGTAAGCCGATCCCCAAGTAAACAATGAAGAATTTAGTTGAACAACTCGTTTTTCAAGTTTTTGTTGAAGACAGACATTGACTGACAAGCAAAAGGGAATGGCTGATAGCTAGGGTTCATAAATCTTCTTGTCTGGTTTTATATTACCAACTTTGTGAGAAAAGCTGTGTAGTTTGTAATGGATTCATGCGCAATTGTGAAAATGTGAGTTTGGAATCCCAAATCCCAATTAACTAGTGACTTCCGGAACTGGAGAACTCGCTCTTGAGTTATTGTACTGATTTTGAAATCCACAACTTATAATATTATTATATGAGAATCAATAGAACTTCATAATATGCTACTCTGTATGGGTATGTTATTCAGGAATATCCTTCCTATCAACACTCTACTTGAAGAGATTGATTGATTTATTGATGAAAAGAGAGGGAGGTAGAGAGAGTGAAAGAATTGAATTGAATTTAATGATTGTCTATATTAAGGGCAGAGTTTGGACTCTAGGTCCTCTCTGCCTGAGAGAGAGAGAGAGTGTGTGAAAGAGAGAGTATGATTAGATTAGATTTCTTTATTTATGTATGTTACAATTTTTACTGGCTCATACACTTATTTACATTATATTAATGACGATAATGATAGTTATTCAACGAATTACACAAAGTATAGATAATTAATCAATGTGAATAAATATAGAATAGAATTAGAATAACGATAATATAATAATTTGATGTAACTTCATAAATCGGCTGTGTGTCAACAAATAATTGTCGATTCTCTCAGAAGGATATAAAATATCCTTCCCATTAACTCACGACCGGGATTAAGAGAGAGAGAGAGAGAGTGAATAAGAGAGAGAGAGAGAGAGAGAGAGTACGAGTGAGAGAGGGTGACCGTTAAAAAATGTCAAAATCATAGCATAAGAAGATCGGACCAATGATAGCAAGCCACGCCTCTAAGCTCTCCATACCCTCTTCTGATTGGTGGCTTTGAAAGCCTACAAGTGTATTTCTCAGTTCTGCCTTTAGGTGGCACCAGTTACTGCATTGTAAAATTTCTGAGTTTAACTTCCGATTGTAGGTCGAATATCTCTATTGTTTAGATGTATTGAGAGACTATCTTTATTGACAAATAAGTCAGTAAATTTCGTTGTCCAACGAACTTCATCTGTAAAAAGGTTTGAGGAATATGTGTTCAAGATTTCACGCTGATCAATAGTTTAGCATTCGAAAGTTATTTTAGAACATAGGCTACAGCTAAAGAACGATTTTGATATTGAGTCAATAGTAAGAGCTCGCTGACGCACGTTCAACAAAATTAATTTCTTCATTTCAAATTGAAAATTTAGTTGTGGTAGTAAATCACTCAAAATTTGATCACAGATCAATTTTTTCAACTCTTAAACGGCTGGCTATACTTCCAGATTTTCATGTCTCTGAGAATGAAAAGTATATTTATGAAATAACTGAGATCAAAATTTTGTAAATGGAAAACCTTTATCCAGCTTCTCAGGGAGAGAGAGATGGAGTAAGCAATCATTGATTTCCAATAAGGAATAGGATCTTAAATATTTTGAGGTACATAGAGAACATTCTAAAAATATTATTGAACTGAACATAAAATTATCTGTCTGGTTCCACATGTTTCATGTTCATCAATCCAATTTCAATCATTCTTTTCATGCTCTATAGAAATCAGTAAATACGTTGACTTGATGACAAGTAGTGATATTCCCTGATATTCAATATTCCAAGTGATTTATTCATCCAGTTTTCAAAATAGTGTCACATATAGCCTCAATTAAAATGCATCATACCGTTACTGCATTACTGGACTTGCCTTATAATCAGAGTTATTTCTTAATGAACTTTCTGCTTTTGAACTATGAAGGTGCCGCTGTTGGATATGGTTGTTTATTTCTGAATAATGTCCTCGTTAGTAGCCATTTGTTTTGACATCGCATTCTGGGAGATCTATTGGTTCATAGAGATATCATCACAGGCACTAAAAATGGTTAGAATGCCGTTCCCTTTTACACACACATTGCATGCGTAAAATATGTGGGACAATCTCACTTTGGTTTTATGTTTTTTCTCCAGAAAGGAATTCCAGAGCCGCCAGAAAGGTTCCAACCGAAAGAATTCTTCTCATAACAATCGACCAGTCGCGACAAATACGCAGTGCAGTTCAGCTGACATATAAATTAAAAGGATAAGAAAAGTTGAAGTGGTTTAGAAGCTGGTCACGTGGATCCCAACCTAACCTTACCTGTGAAACCAATAATGAAAAGTAAAGTCGGCTCTAAAAGGGAATCCAGCTATGATTGCACGTCATACCTGTGCAAAATTAGAATGCACAAACGCAAAGAGACATTAGCGGTGCAGTTTGTGACATGCTTGCACGTAAACTATTACGCCAGCAATTGCATTCAAGTGAGGTCGCTGCTAGAAAATGAAAGTCCCACTACAACAAAGAATGTCACATGGCACACATCGTCTATATGACAAGTTGTCTAAAAATTGTGTCAAGACTGTAAAGCGTGTTTTACACTTGTTCCAAGTTGTAATTGCAAGTAATAAAAACGTAGACTGAAATTTATTGGTTGTAGGCTACCATAGAACATTAGATTGTATATATTGGGAATACTTTCTGTTTGAGTATATGGCGGTACTTTTTCATGATAAGAGGCATTTATCCTACAAAAGGAATTAATTCCGTTGTCTCATACTTCCATTACAGTTGTTGAAACTACCTAGATCTCACTAATATAAATACCGAATAATGAATTAATAGGACAAAAATAAATTCATATATTAATGAACTAATATGATCACTTTTAAAATTATGTAATATGCAGTGGATTAGATTCCTCCTACCTTCTACTATATAAATAAATAAATAAATCTTCATCCAATGACAAGTACATTACAGAATAACAATAATCAAATATTGAATCCAACAAAAATGCGTAGTGTTCAGTCTATGAATTCAATACTGTTTGCTAAAGAGTAAACGGATAGGATATAATCCTTCTATTCACTATAATCGTAGAGACAAGATACCGTTAACGTTAATAGCATTATTCGTGTCTGCTAAGATGCAGTGGATCTCTTCCCTCGTTATTTGTTATGGAAGGGTGTGAATGCCTTATCTTTTGATACTCGGTATAAGGTTTGAATTGAAGAGCTATTTAATGAGAATACCAGTTTTGGTTGAATAGCAATTGATTTATGAGGAATTGATATACGTTGATAATCATTTTATTGATGATAAAATTTGTTACTCTCTGTTGTGGAATTTTCCATATTTTTTATTCTTTCGCAGTCTTTTCGCACTGCAAATATTTCAACCGTTCCTCCAAATCTGGATGAGAGAAACTATCACGGACTAGTAACAGAAGAATTGTCACACAAAGGATTCTTATAGAATGTAGTGAGGAATAATTACAGAGAGTTCTGAACAATGGGCCATATGAATAAAACCAAAGTATGCTCATGAGCATGAGCATGAAGCATATAAGGTTTTGCTCATGAGCATTAGGTAGAAGCATAAGCATTTGCTCTTTTTTATATGAATAAGCTTTACCTTATACTCTTACCTTATGTTCCTGAACTCTGGAGTAAATGCTCACGTATTTTAAAAGATTTTTCATCAGCTGATTCGCTTTTGTAGCCTTACTTTGTTTTTATAGCTCACGTAAGCGCTAAATATACAAGTAGGAGACACTGCTTGTGTTTGCGTCGTCTGCTCTGTTTTATATTTATGAATTGATTTTTAGGTTAGTTGAGTTTAGAATTTTAAAATAATAGCGTGAGAAAATGTTATCTCTATAATAATCTTCAGCATAATCTAAAGCCGTGTTTACACCAAAGTTATTAACAAAATGTTAATAGCTTGATCCATATAGATTCTATTAGATTGAACGAAACTTGACAAACACAATATATGTTCATCATGTGTATGATAAGTTATGTTCAATCTAATAGAATCTATAAGGATTAAGTTATTAACATTTTGTTTATAACTTTGGTGAAAACGCAGCTTTAGAATATCAATAGCCTTCTTATAATCGTCTACACTCTTATCTTCTCAAATGACTATTTCCTATTTTGTGATGGCTATCTTTTTATCAGATCTTTTTATCTTTTGTATTTATTCTCTTGTAGGGATAATGGTGATATCATGGTTGAATCTAGTCTGAGTTTTATAGTTCTCAACTATTGGTTGTGATTGTATCTGGTATAGTTTTCTCTTCCTCATACGAATTAGTTGAGCCATTTTACTATGAGCAAAAGGTGAAAGTGTCTAGACTAGAAAGGGTCTAGTCTAGACTAGACTCACCTTTTTTGAAGCATTTGCTCCAAAAGTTGAGCAAATGCTCTAGTTTATTCATACAATTTCGAGTATAAGCTTTCACTTTTGAGCAAATTCTCAAACTATTCTTTGATGAGCATGAGCAAAAGGTTTTCCTCACGTTTATTCATAGAAAATGAAGTAAATGCTCCATATTTTAGAAGTATAAGCAAATGCTCAACTTTATTCATATGGCCCATTATCTTGTGGGCTGGATAAAAGTGTTGTATACTTAGCGCCATCGGGCCAACCTGAGATTCTTGTGTCTAAAAAAAATATGAACTTGATTTCACAAAGTGTAAACCGCCCGTCCTGTTAATGAAGATCAGAGAGATAGTGTCAATGAATACCAGCGTGGGTCTCTATCCAAGTTCATTGTCTCTCTGAATATGACTGACCTTCCATAACAGATACTGCGACCAAGGTTACGCTTCCAACGACTAGTATAAAAATTTGTGGGTAGACCTTTATGAGACAATCAACTCGGCGATAGGACAAAACTGAGAGAAAAAGAAAGAAGCAGCGGTTAATTCCTGCTCGGGAACGTTTTTATGACATCATTGTTTCTATAATTTTGTCCGGGTGACTGACAGTTGGCTCACCAAATTGTCGCAACGCAATAGTCGTTTGCTGAATTGGCTAATTTTCCCCTTCTAATTTCTTTATTCATACTTTCTGTTTCGCTATCAACGTCCTCCCACATTGACTCCAGAATCGATATCGTGCTCTTTTCTTGATTTTTCGCAAGAATAATAAGAACCTGAGGGGACAATTTCATTCTTTGGTCACCGATTAGGAATATTATTTAACAAGTATCAACGAAAGAATGTATTATTTTTAACAATATGCCCAGGACTGACATGTAATATAAACGTAAAATTTTATAAGCGAAAACTCAAATTACTAAATATAGGTTCAATAGTATAAAGTACGTCCAACTACCAAAATACTGATTAAAACAAGAACTCATCATGTATAAAAACTATCGTAGAATGCTAATATACTGAGAGTACTAACATAATGAGTGAAAGTTAGCAACACATAATGTGATTCGAGAGTAATGCTTTCTATAGGTGCGTACAGACTAATGCGCCACGAACACTCGCATTTGGTATGCTTATTATATCTGTTTCTGTGAAAATTCAGTTATAATATGCTTAGCACCAGCTGATGAAAAGAGAAATACGCGTATCAATCAACCAATAAATCTTTTATTGTCAAGGAACATAGAAATGTTAGAACAACGTCATTTTCTACAATAGCTTATACAAAGACCGACAATACAACAGTAACAGTGAAAATAATACAATATAATAGTAGCAGACACTAATGCCTAACACCATTAACAATATAAAATCACAGTTAGCTTTGGTCAGACAAAAAACTCTTACAGAATACAGGCATCTTTCCAGTAGCAAATCCCTAAGATTAGTCTTGAATTGTGGAACGTTCATCGTTCGAACGTCCACATCAAGTTCATTAAATAGCTTTCCCTCAAGTGAGTCTTCTTTACATATACAAACAACATTTTAACATATAAACGCCACGTTTTCGTGGCGCATAGGTCTGTATGCACCTTGTAAGATCTCTATTGGAGTTGCAATCACAAATTTATAATTCGTATCTCAAGATAATGAATGTAATATCAAAACTTCTTTTGAATGTTCTCAATGATAAAAGAATTTTAAATTATCAATGGAGTTCTATTTCAGTTCTATTTCTAGAGTAAATTCTCCATTACACAAGTCTAATGATGAAGAAAAGTATTTTCGGAAGTTAGGTGGAATTTTAGTGCACAGATTGGAGTGAGAAGTAGAAATGATGTCAGCAGAATATAAACTGATTGCGAAGACCTACCCCAATCTAATTTCCGTTGTGAGGACACGTCTCCATCAAATTCTGTGTCCGCGCAAACTTCTCTGTAGTGACGTCATTCACCATTAGTTCAATGTGGAGCAATGATGTGTCTGTAGGAAATGCCAACAGTTTGAAGTGAAACTCTAACTCACTATAGAGTGCTGATAACTGTAATAGCGCCGCACAATTTCACCAACCAACAAAATGTTTTCTTTTCAATCTCCAACTTTCATGAGAAGTGATCATTTTTCATGATGATATTTTTACCCTGAAATGAGTAGTGCCACAAAGGAAAGAAACACTATTCCGCTTATTATGCTTATTCCGTGGTAGTGCTTTTGATAATAGATACGCTACACAAAAATCTGTTGGGCTAGTAAATAATGTAAGTTGAAGATGGAATAGCATATTCTATCAGTTGATATTACTCAGATCTCAGCATATAATCTTAATGCTAACTTTATAACCTATAGTTTACAATGTTGGTTATATCATAGAGAAACAATAGCATAAATGGATATCCCATGGTATAGGACGTTTATGTCGCAACTTTTACTGTTATCTCAAGCCGATAGTCCACGTAGTTCTTTCCCGTGAAGCTTTATGACGCTGGTAGTCTCTCATATTGTGCCGTTCATATACTCTTGCCCGGTCTAAACAGTAAAAATCGACAATAATCGACAGTAATCGGCTTGAGTTAACAGTAAAAGTTGCGACATAAACGCCCTATACCATGGGATATCTACTTAAGCTATTTTTCACAATTTCACCAACCAACAAAATGTTTTCTTTTCAATCTCCAACTTTCATGAGAAGTGATCATTTTTCATGATGATATTTTTACCCTGAAATGAGTAGTGCCACAAAGGAAAGAAACACTATTCCGCTTATTATGCTTATTCCGTGGTAGTGCTTTTGATAATAGATACGCTGCACAAAAATCTGTTGGGCTAGTAAATAATGTAAGTTGAAGATGGAATAGCATATTCTATCAGTTGATATTACTCAGATCTCAGCATATAATCTTAATGCTAACTTTATAACCTATAGTTTACAATGTTGGTTATATCATAGAGAAACAATAGCATAAATGGATATCCATGGTATAGGACGTTTATGTCGCAACTTTTACTGTTATCTCAAGCCGATAGTCCACGTAGTTCTTTCCCGTGAAGCTTTATGACGCTGGTAGTCTCTCATATTGTGCCGTTCATATACTCTTGCCCGGTCTAAACAGTAAAAATCGACAATAATCGACAGTAATCGGCTTGAGTTAACAGTAAAAGTTGCGACATAAACGCCCTATACCATGGGATATCTACTTAAGCTATTGTTTTTCTATGGTTATATTCAACTTATAATAGAATTTAAATAATAGAATATTATATTCTATCCTATACTATAGGTTATAAAGTTATCATTATGACATAATTAATATTACTTGATTTTGAGTTCACAAAACCTATAATTTACAACTCTGGTTGTATCTTCAACTTAGAATAGAATAGAAAAGAATAGAATATTCTATTCTGTACGATAGTTAATAAAGTTATCATAAGGTTTATGCAGAGAGCTGAGTAATATTAGCTGATACATTTCTGATGTACGAGAATTTGTCTCGTTTGAGCCTACATTGCAATGAAGTTTAAATGAAAACTCAGTTGTGGGCGTGGCTCGTCTAAGCCAATGGCAGACGTTCATCTTGGGCCGGTCATCTACCAATCATAACGCTTGCTTGCCCGTTATTACTATACCGTACAAATAATATCGTCTGCTGCTCTTAATTTTCATCAGATTATGATTCTGATTTGATAGATTTGAAGAGATTGACAATTATGTGAAAACTATAAAGCAGAAAATTTTATTTGTATAAATGTGTGGTTGTGACAACTTACAATCAAGTCCATCACATTTGGGTACTAATTTTCCGTCCGATAATTTCTGTGATTTTATTTGTTTTGGTAACCAATGAAATATCGTGTGTTTTTCATAAATTTTTCGACAGGAAAAAATCAATAATAGAATAGTTTTTATTCAACTTGCTTAAAAATACAACATGAACATGAAGATATTATATTAATTTATACAAAATCCATAATCTTTCTTGGACTAGTTTTCAATCAAGATTCAGGAATGGATAGTAATAAGGTCTTTTTCTGATTTTTCATTCCCAATAATTTTTATGATTATGTGTTTTTATCATTGTTAAATGAATAAAATTCTATCATGTGTGCTCATGAACAATAGAAATATAAAATGAATGGTCAATAGATTGTACCATAATTCTTATATAATTGTGTTGAATTTATGACCACAAAAATTCAACATACTTTGTTCCAGTAACAGTAATTTCTGTAAAAAGCAGACTGATTATTCGCCTAGTGATAGTAGACAAGAAATTATTCCACAAGCTTATTTCTTCCAAGATAAATTATTGGCAGTCGCCTTTTTAAGGAAAGAAACACTATTCCGCTTATTATGCTTATTCCGTGGTAGTGCTTTTGATAATAGATACGCTGCACAAAAATCTGTTGGGCTAGTAAATAATGTAAGTTGAAGATGGAATAGCATATTCTATCAGTTGATATTACTCAGATCTCAGCATATAATCTTAATGCTAACTTTATAACCTATAGTTTACAATGTTGGTTATATCATAGAGAAACAATAGCATAAATGGATATCCCATGGTATAGGACGTTTATGTCGCAACTTTTACTGTTATCTCAAGCCGATAGTCCACGTAGTTCTTTCCCGTGAAGCTTTATGACGCTGGTAGTCTCTCATATTGTGCCGTTCATATACTCTTGCCCGGTCTAAACAGTAAAAATCGACAATAATCGACAGTAATCGGCTTGAGTTAACAGTAAAAGTTGCGACATAAACGCCCTATACCATGGGATATCTACTTAAGCTATTGTTTTTCTATGGTTATATTCAACTTATAATAGAATTTAAATAATAGAATATTATATTCTATCCTATACTATAGGTTATAAAGTTATCATTATGACATAATTATATTACTTGATTTTGAGTTCACAAAACCTATAATTTACAACTCTGGTTGTATCTTCAACTTAGAATAGAATAGAAAAGAATAGAATATTCTATTCTGTACGATAGTTAACAAAGTTATCATAAGGTTTATGCAGAGAGCTGAGTAATATTAGCTGATAGATTTCTGATGTATGAGAATTTGTCTCGTTTGAGCCTACTTGCAATGAAGTTTAAATGAAAACTCAGTTGTGGGCGTGGCTCGTCTAAGCCAATGGCAGACGTTCACCTTGGGGCGGTCATCTACCAATCATAACGCTTGCTTGCCCGTTATTACTATACCGTACAAATAATATCGTCTGCTGCTCTTAATTTTCATCAGATTATGATTCTGATTTGATAGATTTGAAGAGATTGACAATTATGTGAAAACTATAAAGCAGAAAATTTTATTTGTATAAATGTGTGGTTGTGACAACTTACAATCAAGTCCATCACATTTGGGTACTAATTTTCCGTCCGATAATTTCTGTGATTTTATTTGTTTTGGTAACCAATGAAATATCGTGTGTTTTTCATAAATTTTTCGACAGGAAAAAATCAATAATAGAATAGTTTTTATTCAACTTGCTTAAAAATACAACATGAACATGAAGATATTATATTAATTTATACAAAATCCATAATCTTTCTTGGACTAGTTTTCAATCAAGATTCAGGAATGGATAGTAATAAGGTCTTTTTCTGATTTTTCATTCCCAATAATTTTTATGATTATGTGTTTTTATCATTGTTAAATGAATAAAATTCTATCATGTGTGCTCATGAACAATAGAAATATAAAATGAATGGTCAATAGATTGTACCATAATTTTTATATAATTGTGTTGAATTTATGACCACAAAAATTCAACATACTTTGTTCCAGTAACAGTAATTTCTGTAAAAAGCAGACTGATTATTCGCCTAGTGATAGTAGACAAGAAATTATTCCACAAGCTTATTTCTTCCAAGATAAATTATTGGCAGTCGCCCTTTTTATGGGATCTGAAGCCCTTGTCAAGCCTTTATTCCGCAAATAATGCCACAGATTAGTGCATAGCAAATAAGATCATTAATCAGTGCGTCGATTGGAGTGAGAACCTACAGTCAAATTCACTTATTTCTGTCAGTGTTGATTGAAACCATCCTTTACGAGTCTATCTACTAGTATCACTGCCAAAACTAACCTGGAGTCCCTTCACTTCAAACTGTCAGTGTACGTTGAATGGAAATCATTAAGGTTATTCTCAACGAATGCTGACAGATTCAAGTGAATCTCATTATAACCTACCACTTAACAATGATGGAAATAAATGGTGGCTCCGTCGTTTGTCTCGCTTTCAGAATTAATGGGATGTAATAAGTATTTAAGAGTTCAAGAATCAAGAATCAAGTTCCAATCTATTTGAGATTTTACTTATTTGTGAGTACAAAATGGGGCTTATGATATTTTAAAGTCCAGAGTTTTCCTGAATACCTCTTCAGGTCTGTAGCTACTCCTTCAATTTTTCTCTCTCTTCCTGTAATGTTTTATTATCACGGGTCTATCGTGAAAAATGACTCTACTAAGTGGGAAAAGTGGAAGAATGATTAATTACTAGTTTTTCGCTTACAATAACCTCAGATTAAAATTCTGTTTTTGGAATAATAGAATCCAGTTTTACAGAATTTCATGGATGTTTCTGAAAATTTTCGAATGTAAACAACGTACAGTTGAAGATTTGAAGAGTCTGGATAGCTAAATCTTTAAAGAGTTGAAGATTCAGTTATAGATTCTCCATAGCAATTCCTATGCAAATTCATAACAATAGGTGTAAAATGAAACCCCAATTCATCTCAAATCTCTGATTTAACTAATTTTTCTAATGTATCTTGCTGTTTCTACTCCCCATAAATCAATTATTATTATAAAGCGAAAATCCAAATCCAATGCTATAACTTAATTTGGATTTTTGTTTAATAATAATGATTAATTCATTAGCATTATTTGAATAATTGCAATATCTCAGTAATTTCCATCCGTATCTCCATAAATATTTTGAATAAAGTCCTGCCAATCCTCATTACTTGCACTTTTGCTTCTCTCTCCTTCCTTTTGTTTAGTTCTTCATAATATGATCTCCCAGTACTAGTGATAGTTATACTCAATTGATAAAATATAATATATACTCGTATGTACTCCTGCATCTATCAAACTCTCACCTGAACTACTAATAGACCTACCTGAAACATTATTAATAAGTATTTATTGAATTAGAAATCATAATAATAGAATGGAGAAACAGACGTTAGCCTGAAACTTATATACCGTACCCAAATATAGTCCAAACAATTTTTTTTCTATCAAAATAGGCTATGTCCACCAAATTCTACCTGGAATCTCACCCTCCTGTAACTTTTACCAAAGAAAATAGAATAAATATTCGTTCGTCTATTGCATTTGAATTCTCCGCTTCTACCTTCTAACAAAGAGAATAAGAATAGGTTTATGGAGCGTTATAGGTTATACATTCTATTTATCCATGCTTCTGCCTAAACCACGGAGTAAGGAGCAATATAGTATTTCCTTATTTTGTGCTAAAACCTTTTCTGGCTCCCTTGCAGAAGAATAGAAAGCACTTCGAATCTCCACCATTAGCTCAGTGTAACAGTACCGACAATGGTCTATAGTGGGATCGACTTTCAACTCTCATCATTCCTTCAACAAAACACCAATACTCCCCATTCGAACAACATTGACAGATTGAAGTGAATCTGTCGCGACCGTCTATGACAAGAAGGAAAGTCATGTACGTCTCTCCAGACTTGGTTGAGACCGGAGACCGGTTGAGTGCATTGGTTTGGCGGGATGCATCTGGTACATATAAAGAGTGCATCATCATTAACTGCATCTGGAATCACCTTTCACGTGTGCAATGATGCACTTTGTGTGCTGTGCTGTAAACATTCAGATGTCATCCACACGTTACTGTCTAATGGCCCACTCCTCATTTCACTCATCATAAACCTTTCCGAACGTTCTTTTTTTGGAATAATAGAATCCAGTTTTACAGAATTTCATGGATGTTTCTGAAAATTTCCGAATGTAAACAACGTACAGCTGGAGATTTGAAGAGTCTGTGACAGTGAATCTGGATAGCTAAATCTTTAAAGAGTCGAAGATTCAGTTATAGATTCTCCATAGCAATTCCTATGCAAATTCATAACAATAGGTGTAAAATGAAACCCCAATTCATCTCAAATCTCTGATTTAACTAATTTTTCTAATGTATCTTGCTGTTTCTACTCCCCATAAATCAATTATTATTATAAAGCGAAAATCCAAATTAAATGCTATAACTTAATTTGGATTTTTGTTTAATAATAATGATTAATTCATTAGCATTATTTGAATAATTGCAATATCTCAGTAATTTCCATCCGTATCTCCATAAATATTTTGAATAAAGTCCTGCCAATCCTCATTACTTGCACTTTTGCTTCTCTCTCCTTCCTTTTGTTTAGTTCTTCATATGATCTCCCAGTACTAGTAACAGTTATACTCAATTGATAAAATATAAAATATACTCGTATGTACTCCTGCATCTATCAAACTCTCAACTGAACTACTAATATACCTACCTGAAACATTATTAATAAGTATTTATTGAATTAGAAATCATAATAATAGAATGGAGAAACAGGCCCTAAACCTGAAACTTATGTACCGTACCTAAATATAGTCCAAACAATTTTTTTTGTCCACCAAATTCTACCTGGAATCTCACCCTCCTGTAACTTTTACCAAAGAAAATAGAATAAATATTCGTTCGTCTATTGCATTTGAATTCTCCGCTTCTACCTTCTAACAAAGAGAATAAGAATAGGTTTATGGAGCGTTATAGGTTATACATTCTATTTATCCATGCTTCTGCCTAAACCACGGAGTAAGAAACATTAAGGTATTTCCTTATTTTGTGCTAAAACCTTTTCTGGTTTCCTTGCAGAAGAATAGAAAGCACTTCGAATCTCCACCATTATCTCAGTGTAACAGTACCGACAATGGTCCACAGTGGGATCGACTTTCAACTCTCAGCATTCCTTCAGCAAAACACCAATACTCCCCATTCGAACAACATTGACAGATTGAAGTGAATCTGTGGCGACCGTCTATGACAAGAAGGAAAGTCATGTACGTCTCTCCAGACTTGGTTGAGACCGGAGACCGGTTGAGTGCATTGGTTTGGCGGGATGCATCTGGTACATATAAAGAGTGCATCATCATTAACTGCATCTGGAATCACCTTTCACGTGTGCAATGATGCACTTTGTGTGCTGTGCTGTAAACATTCAGATGTCATCCACACGTTACTGTCTAATGGCCCACTCCTCATTTCACTCATCATAAACCTTTCCGAACGTCCTTTTTTGGTGTGCGATGAACTTCAAAGTGTATAATTCACTCCGAACTGTCAGTACCCCTTATGAATAACACCAACGAAATTCATCTAACCAATGCTGACAGTTTTCTCTCACTTGAGAAGGCTCGGCCACACAGATCTGTGATCCTTTAGGTTTCTATATCTATATTTCAGTTCGCTCTTTAGAATATAGGTATAGAAACCTATGGAATCTCAATATCGCTGTCTGTGTGGCCGGGCCTAAGACGAAATTCATCTAACCAATGCTGACAGTTTTCTCTCTTTAACTAGAAAGGGCTCGGTCACACAGATCTGCGATCCTTTAGATTTCTATATCTATATTTCAGTTCGCTCTCTAGAATATAGGTATAGAAACCTATGGAATCTCAATATCGCTGTATGTGTGGCCGGGCCCAAGACGAAATTTATCTAACCAATGCTGACAGTTTTCTCTCTTTAACTTGAAAGGGCTCAGTCACACAGATCTGCGATCCTCTAGGTTTCTATATCTATATTTCAGTTCGCTCTCTAGAATATGGGTATAGAAACCTATGGAATCTCAATATCGCTGTGTGGCCGGGCCTATAGTGAGTACCACGTTATAATGACAGTGGAGAAAGATAGGAAATCAACGTTTCCCATCCTCGTCTTATCAATGCCTTCTATATACGATAGCTAATACAGGTTTATTGATGTAATATTAACTGTTCATTCTTCAATTCAATTTATTTCCATCAAAAAAATATATTGATAAAACATTTACATTACAATTAAATAATACATATTTTCAGGAAATAATTATTTTCCCACATAGACTATTGATGCGTGTGTGGGGAAAGAATTCCTATCCATAATAACTGTAAATTAAAAAATCCTGCAGAATTCTGCCTTAATATTATTCTCACTTAATTATTACAATATTGGGAATATATAAAGATAAAGAGAGTAAATCATTATTTTTCTTATAAAAAGAGCATGATGTCGTGGGGTTTTTTTATTAAAGATTACTATAGTATTATGTTGAAGTATCTCCTAAAGTTTTAAATTTCTTATTATAATGCTCAGAGTGCTGCATCACATTAACGGAGTTAACAGAGTTTGAATTATGGTCTACATATAAGGCGATAATTTAAAATAATCAATTATATTTTATTAAGCAATAAAATATATTTATCAATAATTCCATAATGGATTTTCATAATTAAGATGTAATATTTTGTAAATTAATTATTAATTCTACATTGTTAAAAGCCTATCTGGCAACAGAGCAAAGCGAGAAAGAATATAGAATAAAATATAGAATATTTATTTCGCCAAAATAAGACAAATATAATTTATAATAAATTTTTGACATAGCCAGAAAAGTTGGACTTGTGCGCTAGCTGTGAGTAGAGAGATAGCTCTATCCACTTTGTTGAATGATAGACAAGGATAGCAATACCATTGCTAATCAAGCACTGCCATTATAACGTAGAGTTAGTGGTCGAGTAACTGGCATACTAACTCTACCGAGCTAACTCTACTTACTTGGTCAAGTAACTGTTTTCACTGCAATTGAGAATAGTAGGTAAAGTGTGTAGTATAGTGGACAGAACTAACCTTGAAATGTCAATACTTTTTAATGAATTAACACAACACTTTTTAATAAATAACAATACTTCTCAAACTTGATAGCCCACGGCACGACTCTACTCTACTAGCTCGAGACTGTTTCCTCTCGATCTGGCAACAGAGCAAAGCGAGAAAGAGATAGCGCTATCCGCTTTGTTGAATGATAGACAAGGATAGCAATACCATTGCTAATGAAACATTGCCATTATAACGTGGACCTCACTATAGAAGTCTGTGTACCTCTAAAGTTCATTGTGGGAGCCATATTTGATATTTTGGATACATCTAGACCAAGTACTAAAAAATAGTACTATATAGCCTATACTACTATACTAGTATATAATAGTAATAAATTTCATTTGTAAAGACTTTCTGGACAGTTTAATTAGATAGAAATGGAGAATGGTCGGGTTACAAGTGCGTATCACATTTGACTGAGGGTTTATTAATGACGTTCTCTCATTGTCATCCGATTAGTTAATTGGTTCTCATGGGATTAGTTCGGTTAGATGACGTCATTCAATTAATCGTGGCATTATTCAATGAACGGGAGAATATTTTGATATTAGAGCTTGCAGATAGAATTTGCAAGCTGAGTAGTTTCATGATTTAAATTTCGAAACAAATAACATGATTGGCCTGACACAATTTCATAACAATAGCAGATAAACGGGAACTATCAACGATTTGATATCCATCAAAATTGAGAGATATAGTCAAAAGCAATGTCATACCGAAGACTGTTGAAAACTGAAAAATGGAAGAATTTGTGATTTGATGAATCCATGTAGAAATCACAATACAGTCTCTGATACAAAATCATGAAATTATGTGATTTGAGCAAAGGGGGCAGATCTGTTAGGACATATTTTATATTTCGTTCATCTAATATTTATATGATTTCAGCTGAAGCGAATGGATAATATATTTTCTTATACAATACGATTTGTATTTTCTTAGTGAGAACTGATCCTTCTTTTGATAAATTAAAAACAGCAAATACTTGATTCCTTGATCATATTTTTTTATGTTATTCCAATTATTGATTGATTCATTTTTGTTGAATATGCTTATCTTCATTTGCTCTGTTTTCAGGTAAGTTGACCAGATCTCTTCTAATATAGGCCTACTGCTATTTGAGGTATGAAAACATTCAACACAATTTATTATGGGATTTGATATCTATTATTTATAAATTTATAATAATTCTAACTTAGGAACCATTATTATACTGTCACTATTATTAAAGAAAGATATCATTTTCTTTCGATTTTCAGGCAAATATATATCACTTTCAACAGAGTTTCAAATCAATTAAGATATAGTTACTTCCTTCTAAGATGCACTTGTAGTCATGATTACTGTGATCAAACTGTTATACAATTACCGGTACTCATTCGTATTATATTTTTAGAACTCACTCCTTTAATTTCATATTCACAGAGTATCTTATTCATATATTATTCCTGGATAAGTGTGTCTTCACACTTAAGCCCTCATTCACTGACTTCCATAAAAGGTTGTATAAACATAGACCATAGAGAATAGGGAAAATTCTTCTAACTTTAGATGCTATTAGCACAGAGTAGAAAAGCACTACTCTCTACTTAGTGTACTTATACTTATTCTTAGTATACTTGGTATACTTATTCCGTGCTATTAGTATAGTGATGAAGTTTGGTCCAAGCGGGAGCAGCATGCAATGTTGACACTGTTGTCAAGTCATGATACTCTGTTTAGTTCTCCAGGAGTCCTTGCATGAAACTTTCATTTCTCGCCGCTAGGGAGCAGAGCAAGACAGTGATGCGATTCCTAGTCAATGCTGGAACCGCTAGAGGACTCTCAATGTCTGAAAAGCAACACAGAGTAAGGAAACTACAATAAAGTACAGCCACATAATAAATATAAAGCAGTTTCCTCTGCTTCTAAAATTCTATAATTCTACAATTATAGAAGTTTTCTCTGGTTCAGCCTATCATCAATATATCCTGTATTGATAATTGATTGATACTTCATCCTGAACAAAATATTTTAAATATACAAAAACATATTCCATTAAAATGATTGTCATCATTGGAATTGCCACAATAGGTTTTTTATGAGGAAATCAATACCAATAAACAAGATCTTATCTATATTTCCACTTCAATAATAATATTATGATTCCACACCTTTCAAAACTAACAAACTAGTAAACTTGTTCAGGGCCGGTGCCCGGCCGGGCCGGTAGATGATTTGTGTTGGAGGCCTCCATAATAGTGTTGACTGTTAGTATAATAATCCTACCAATCTGATGTTGATCAACTGTATAGATGAGTTCTGAATAAACTTAACCCTTCCACTACCAAGCGGGGTAATTGGACTACACCAACCCACATTTTGTCTACTTTTTTTGTAGATAATGTTGATGTATTTAATTGAAACGTTAAGTACTTGTTAAAAACATATCACTTTAGTTATTTTTCATCATAAAATTCATCTTATTTTTGAAATTATAAGCAGATTTATACTGGGGGTAACTCTATTACCCCACTCGGTATTCCATGCCATGGAAAATTTTGGTATATTTCATGCATCATCGGAATACATCAGATATCAGTTTAAAGTTCAAATCTTATTTTCTTGCCAAACCTGATTCATGATGATCACTTAGAATCTAAATTGAAAAAATTGCTTCTCTATAACCATAATTTAAATATTTGACAACTTTTCCCCTACAACAATATGATAGAATGCTCAATTTTGTTGTCCTGTCAGTTTTTGATTGAAAACATATTTTTCAACAAATAAATTTATTTTTAACTATATTAATAGCTTTAGTGATGCATTTGATCAATGAATTAACAGAAAAAAATATACATTAATTATCATATAAAACAGAAATCTTGTTGGGGTAACCCAGTTACCCCACTTGGTACTTTGTGTATGTGAAAAACGTTGGTAGTAGAAGGGTTAATATTATATTTGTTCTTAAAACTAGCTAAAAAGCCTTCTGAGAGACGGTCCAGAATGATATTATTTATTCTTGACTTATTCCGACAATAAGTATTATCATTAAATTATTTCCCTGTCACCCCAGGAAGGGATGTCACTGTCTTCATTTTATGCAAAAATTAACCATGTGACTATGTGAAAAGCTTTTGTTCCATGGAAAGCTGTGGAGTGAGACCCAGTTTTTCAACAGTTAATTGGTTATTACTTACCTACATTTCACCAACATTGATATGACCTGATGATACATGATACCCGATATTTCATTATTAATAATAATAATAAAAGTTTGATCATTTGAGGCGCTCCCAAGGTGAGAAAGGGATCCCGGAATCCCTTTCAAAAATGAACCATAATAGTTATTTGTGCAACTAGTGCGCAAAGTGTCAGTTTGCTGCACCGAAAGAAACGTTTAGAAAGGAATGGTTTCTTGAGTGCAGCAGAGGAACTTTGCGCACGTATTTCACATTAAGTTTTTCCTACAGTTACCATTGAATATGAAAAGTGGGTAATTATGGGTAAAATTGCCTGAAATGCATCAAATGTTTTTCTGTGTAATTTTATTATTGATAAAAACCTTAATCCTAAAATCCTAAAGTCCTCGTTGTCCTTGGTTATAATATATAATGAATAATAATTAGCGCGTTGTGCTTCGTTGCACCTCTGCTCACTATAGCAGCCACAGCAGTCACTGTTACCAACTTCAATTTGATTTTGCTGCACTGTTGCTCCATATAACCTACTAAGTATTTTGCGTTGCCATGTTGCAAATCTGGAGTGCAGAAAAATTTTTCCCGCACTAGAGCGGAAAAGTGATTCTTTGCGTTCTGTAATCAGTGCAGCAATGGCCACTTTTCAACGTAACTGTAGGAAAAAAATGTTTCAACATTGATTGACTTATTTTTTCCATGTTGTGTTCCATATTGAAACACAGAGCTCATCCACTGAAAAAATTTCAGACATTAACCCCACTAACTACGATAAAGTTCACATTGAAATAATGCAGTAGGCTATATTTTCAACTGTGTTACATTATTTAGGTCCAGCTTCAGCCTCAATCCGTGACTTTTGAGTGATTGGGCATATCAATAATTTATTATGATTAATCAGAATTCAAGTGTTCTGATTTTCTGAAGCCTCAGAATAAATCTGTATCTTTGCAACAAGGAAAATATACAGAGTAATATTTCAATTACTTTGAGCTACGGCAACCATTAATAATGTATTTCAAATCATGGTAGGCCTATTCAACTTCATATTCACATAAACTTGTATTTACAAACATCTAGGCTTGAGCTATGAAATGAAAACTCTTTATAAATTCGGAAAAGTGGATTGACAACAAACTATCTTTGATTCATTCACCCAGCTATTGCTGCTACCTACCGGACAAATTTAGCAATAAATGCATCACAAACTGTCCACCAATCAGGAAAGAGAGTGGGCGGAGTTGAAAATATGACCCAACAATTGCTGCCGTCTACTGGCAGAATTCCGAGTTAGATCACAAACTGTTGCCCAATCAGGAGAGAGTAGTCAGATACAAGAATTGTTGAAGATATCGTTCTTTCCCAGTATTGCTGTTCAAGCAATTACAATTCCGAAAGTGAAATGTTTGCAAGAAAAACCTTTCAGATAACTTTTATCAGACCTTTGGAAGAACGTAAGAGCCTAATCAATGTAGGCCAAACTGTTTACGCCAAAAATTCCAGAAAACAGATCAATGAAACATAGAAACATTTCAGTTTCCCCCAATATTAATCATACAAGGTTGCCAATAATATTGTGAATCAGGTAAAATTTATTACATTTTTAAGACGATTCTGATATCTTGAAATTTGTGAAGTTTCCAATAGATTCAGGTAATTCTCTTCCGAAAGATTTTTTATAGTCTTTATCCAGCTCCAGGCCAAGTTGTATCGTGCTATTCAAGACCCTTGGTGTTGGAGCTTTTCTAAATCAAGACCCTATTTGACAATAATTTTGAAACCTCGTCACATTCGGTTTATAGTAGTTCAGATGAAGGGGCTCAAAAAATGAATTGCCCTTCAAAGTCGTTGACCCAGGTTCTAATCAATAACATCGAATTCGGCACCCAAAACTTTATTCTCTTTGCTCTAATAATCAAGAATGATCACTAAATTGAAGTCTCTCATTACGGTACCAACGGAACTATCAGGTCGATACACATATATTTCAGCTCGCTAGCGTTCTTCTAGATTATCAATTACTCTAAAAATAATGTTTTCATCATTGAACAGCTAAACGGCATCGATCATCAACGCGATTTACTTGTTCTGTTCAAACCTTTATGCTGCGTACACATACTCGAGCTTCCAACCCGCACCAAGCACGCTCCTCCCTCGTACCGCCCTCGTACCGCCCTCGTACCACCATCGAACCACAGTCGCACCGCCCACGCACCCATCATGAACGTTACGGAAGATGTTAAGCTGCGTACACATATTCGCGCTTCCAACCCGCACCGAGCACGCTCCTCCCTCGTACCACCCTCGTACCACCATCGAACTACTGTCGCTCCGCCCACGCACCCATCATGAACATTACGGAAGATGTTAGATCTTCTCGCGTTCCCTGGTCGAACCACTGTTGCTCCCTGGTCGATCATCAATCGCTCTGCTGGAGTCACTCGCTCCTCAACCGAACGTCACTCCAGCAGAGCGATTGATGATCGACCGGCGAGCAACAGTGGTTCGACCGGGGAACGCGAGAAGATCTAACATCTTCCGTAACGTTCATGATGGGTGCGTGGGCGGTGCGACTGCGGTTCGATGGTGGTACGAGGGCGGACGAAGGAGGAGCGTGCTCGGTGCGGGTTGGAAGCACGAATATGTGTACGCAGCTTAAGATTCTTCAAGCCATCTTCACATGTGGTTTGGGATAGAGCAATTTATTGTTTATTTTCACAAGATATCAGTGCAGGTTCCATTATAATGCCTTAATGTGGGACAGAGAGGCAATGACTCATTTTCACAACATCTTGCTCGTTCTGTTCGCACCTTTAATCCTGGTTCTCACTAGTAGAGTAAGTAATAATAATAATAAATAATTTCTCTGATTGCCAATGAATTGCAACCAGAGGAGTTTATTGACAAAACATATACATAGTTGTTATATTATACATACAAAATTGCTGATACTAAACTTAGTTCTAATAATAATATGTACCCACTATAATAATATGTGTCGAGGTGATCATAATATTCTTTTCTAAAACATGTATAAAAAATGTAATTAGTTATTTTAGTTATAAAGGTATGTTAGTTATTAAGGTAGAATAAAAATAAGACAGTAGTTCATTCTATATCCTATTTACAATGAGCTCCTTGGTCTGGTAAATATCAGTATCATATAAACAATTTCGTACTGCTCTTTCAAATCTATTTATATTTATTTCGTCCTTTGCGATCTGAGGGATTTTATTGTAAATTCTAGGACCTAAATATTGTACAGATCTCTGACTAAAAGCTGTGTTCATTCTGGGAACGAGAAGAAAATTCAGATTTCTAATTCTGGTGTTGTGGCTATGGAAGATTAAATCGGTAAAATTTGTATTCTTCTTGATATAAATCACTAAACCTAATACATATAACTGTAACTGACGCTGAGAACTCTACTTTCGGTGAACAATTCACTTGCTGGAAAACGGTCGAGTAACTGGCATACTAACTCTACCGGCTAACTCTACTCTATTTACTTGGTCGAGTAACTGTTTTTACTACAATTGAGAATAGTAGGTAAAGAGTATGTCTAGTGAACAGAACTAACCTTAAAATGTCAATACGGAACATTCATTATCGCCGTTCAGCCACATAAGTTTGACAAAAAGCATTGATATAAATGCGACTGATCTTTTGCTAGCAGAGATAACTACTGCTATTGTTTTGTTTAAATTTTCTTCAAATTTGATCTCCATTATTGAATTATTTCTAAGAAATTATATATATATATATATATATATATATATATATATATATATAATTAATTATAAGAAATTTTATACTATATATATTAGAATTGTAACATGTATTAATTTTGGCAATACAAATTATTATTATTAATATTAAGGAGAAGATTGAATTGGACTCGACTCTACTAGCTCGAGACTGTTTTCATTAGCATAGTAGTGGTAGAGTAGAGTGAGAAGCGGTGTTGTGGGAAGGCAAGTGGTATAGTGAGGACCACGTTATAATGACAGTGGATAAAGATAAAAGAATTGAGTTGCCGATTCTCTGCCTCAATTAATTATATTTTTACATTGTCAAAATCAGATTTGGCATCGTAGCGGAGCTAGAAAAGGATAGTGCTACCTGCGTTGTCGAATGATAGACAATGATAGCAACACCAATGTTAATCAAATACTGTCATTATAAGGTGGACCTCACTATAGAGTACTATCTCATGGTGCTATACCACTCTACTCTACTAAAAACTAGTGCTCTACCATGAACGGTTTTCATTGGGAGAGTTCACAAGATAGTTAGTACTTGCCTAGGTAACTCTACCACTAATTCTACTGATGAAAACCAGGGTTCAAATTCGTAGATTAAATTCTTTAGATTCACCAAACTATCTTCACGTCCAGTTTGAGATGGAGAAATTTATTGTTTATTTTCACAAGATATCAGTGCAGGTTCCATGTGGAACAGAGATGCGATGACTAACTCTCCTCATACCTGCCCTTATGTCAGAGAGAGAAACAATGACTCATTTTCAGGATAACAATCGGCAATCTCTCCAGGTGGAATTGCGGTAGAAGAGGAAGTAAGAAAATGATGGAGAAGGGGTGGGAGGTTGCAGCGAGAGAGAGGAGTATGAAATTATGGAGAAAGGGCAGGCAGGTTGCAGGGTGACAGGGAAGAGTAAGTAAAGGAAGGAAAGGGAAAGAAAATAAGGATGAAAGGAGATAGAAGTTCTTTGGCACCTCGCCAAGACAACAATAAATAGCTCTGAAGAAAATAAATTGTGACGTTCAGCTGTGATTTGTGTGCCGACTGCAGGCTGCGCCGTATTTCATTTCATTTTTTATTTATATAAATTACTCTTGATATAATTTGAAACACAGAAGTGGTTTAAACGAAGCGAATCGGCTCAATTTAAAGTGAATCAGTCTTGTCTGGTAAGCAGTGCTGGTGAATGAGTAGGAGCAAGTGAGACAGAGAGTTTAGATGTGAAAGGCGAGGAGAGAGTGAGAGAAAATATGACGGTGGAAAGGATTGGGGAAGAAATGAAAAAAGAGGGAGAATGAGTTATGAAAAATGTGAAAAATTTATGAAAAATGGAGTCGGTATTCTATGTGTGACAGTAACTTTAACAAGAAAGTGATAACCAAATTGAAATGTAATATTGAGAACTGATTTGAAATTAAGGTGATTAAAATCCAATAAATAGAAATTTCAACCTTTTCTATAACATGATTTGTCATGAACATAGGAGAATGGGTTCATGGAAAATGGAATCTGTATTAATTTGGAGTGTGACAGTTATTTCAACAAGAAAGTGATAACTAGATTGAGATGTAATTGGGAACTGAATTGTAACTAGGTGATTGAAATTCAATTCATAGAAATTTCAACCTTTTCTATTACATGTCTCGTCATGATGATAGAAGAATGGGTTTATCGAGAATTGAATAAGTATCAATTTCGAGTGTGACAGTTATTTTGACAAGAATTTGATAACTAGAATAAAATGTAATTGGGAATTGAATTGTAAGCGAGGTGATTCAAATTCAAATCATAGAAATTTGAACCTTATCTAGAACATGATTTGTCATGATGACAGAGGAATGGGTTTATTGAGAATGAAATCAATATAAATTTGTTGTGTGACAGCAGTTATTTTAAAAAGAAATCGATAAATAGATTGGAATGTAATTCATTGGGAACTAAATTGTTATTAAGGTGATTCAATTCAAAAAAGTTGAACCTTTTTTACTTTCCTTGCCCTACTACCATAGGTAAGGAAAGTATTGCTTTCCAAAAAAAATTAAGGTACCCCAATTTCAAGTTTTCTATACGTTTCAAGGTCCCCTGAGTCCAAAAACATGATTTTTGGGTGTTGGTCTGTGTGTGTGTGTGTGTGTGTGTATGTGTGTATGTGTGTATGTCTGTGAACACGATAACTCCATTCCTAATTAACCGATTGACTTGAAATTTTAAACTTAAGGTCCTTATACCATGAGGACCCGACAATAAGAAATTCAATAAAATTCAATTCAAGATGGCGGAAAAAATGGCGGATAATTACTAAAAAACCATGTTTTTCACGATTTTCTCAAAAACGGCTCTAACGATTTTCTTTAAATTTATACCATGGATAGCTATTTATGAGCCCTATCAACTGACATAAGTCTCATTTCTGGGAAAATTGCAGGAGCTGCGTAATATTCTCGAGAAAAATGGCGGATAATTACTAAAAAACCATGTTTTTCACGGTTTTCTCGAAAACGGCTCTAACGATTTTCTTCAAATTTATACCATGGATAGCTATTTATAAGCCCTATCAACTGACATGAGTCTCATTTCTGGGAAAATTGCAGGAGTTCCGTAATATTTTTGAGAAAAATGGCGGATAATCACTAAAAAACCATGTTTTTCACGGTTTTCTCGAAAACGGCTGTAACGATTTTCTTCAAATTTATTAAATGGATAGCTTTTTATCAGCTCTATCAACTGGCATGATTCTCCTCTCTGGGAAACTAATGGGGGGTCCACCCCATCCTTGAGAAATGGACTTAGTAACCTCCTTCTCGTGCATGAGGTAGGTAGGTAGCGCAGTTCATAAAAATAACACATAGTCGAGATATTTCATCTGTAGAACAGCTGTTTTGACGACTTTAAAAAAATTACGACTAAAAAAATAATCGAATTTCACAATTTACACTAAGGAAAAAGTACTCTGAAAACAATAATCATATATACACATATACAGAAGTTTGATCGTAGTTTCAAATATGAGCAAGGAAAGTTGTGTGAGTGCGCCACACCAGATTTTTAAGAACATGGCTTGTTATGATTAGGTAGGTCAATCTACTATTATCAACGCACACATTCCCAACATGTGATTCAATAATTTAACCTGTTCTACTTATTTTATTACTTCATTTATTTCCAATTGTAACAGAAAGATGCCAACCCGAAATCCGAATCCGAATCACAAACTCACTTTATTTACACAAACGTTGGTGACGTCACTCGACTTAATTTGTCGAATCGATTCAATTTGCAAGCATTGTAAAGTTAGATTGTTTTCCGTGATTTGCGCTTGGTTTGGTCTCGTTTAGTCAATCCCTCTAATGATGATTGACGCAGGAATTGTAGGTGAACAAGGAACTCTGTCAGAACAAGGAACACGGAACAAGGAACCGAGTAACAGAAACTCAGTTGGCAAAAGCATCCCTGCAAACAATTTGCAGTAAAACAGACTTACCGAGAAGGGAATTTGGAATTGAATGTAGGAAATACCGATGCTGGAAGGGAAAATGTTAGAAACGAATGTATTCCCTTGTTCCCTATCTTTGGGTGTCACTCGCCATTTTGTATTGCACATTCTTGAGAGCCTCTCCGAATACTAGGGTCACAAATACTCAAAAGTCCACTCTTGATTCCTGAGATCTTTTTCAAATTATTTTCATGAATTGAAGTCACTGATTTCTGATTCCTGTTTACTGCTGTTAGACTTTGAATTGGAGCTCGATCGAATATTCCTTATACTGAGTCTGTCAGAGAATTCAATAGAAAGGATCTCTTTTTGAGTGAAAAGTTAAATGTGAGTTCAAATTGATCAGTCGCAAATATCCACCAAATTTCTCAAAACTGGAAATGTTACTTCATGTCTATCTATTTGAGAATACTTCTACGATTATCTTGATTACATTAGAATGAGAAAAACATTTTTGGCCGTGGTGCGAATGCTAACTTTCGCCACACAGAAAAATAAACAATATAAAATATATGAGAATAATTTTTTATTAAGCACTTCCGAAAGCCAAAGTGGAAGGTCATAGCTCTAGCAAATCTGAGGTAATCTGAATATTAGGAAATGTCCAAGTATTTTTATTTTATTCTGATTTGTCTAAATAACCTAAAAGATTATGTTAAATTATGTGGGAGGTTGAGTTAATACTTTTTATTCTTTCAAATGACAATACGATGATATTATTATAAATGTTCTAATTATTGAATAATAAACTCAAATAATGCAAAATTTTTGATCAGCTGTTTTTAGCACACTTGAAATTTAGCGGCCGGAAAGGGTAGGTACTCTTTCCGGCTAATGCCGGAACCTGCTCTGACGTCAGACGAGAGTCGTCTGCAAACAATGTTTTTCAGATCTACGTAGGGACTGGAAAACAGCTGCTTTCTGTGCAGTGTGGCGAAAATGTATAAAAAAAACTCCAATAGAAAATTCGAAACCGTTTATGATCTGGGAAGAAAACGGAGTTAGCACTTTCAACAACCCATAGCCTGATCGTTTATTAGACCACTTAAAAACATTTAAAAATTTCAGTTGTCACTTATTCTCACTCTTATGATGATCTTAACAATAATATTGAAAAAGACTATGCAATTTGAATAAAAAAAGTGTACCGAACTGCCTTAACTTATTTTATTACTTGATTAATTTCCAATTGTAACGGAAAGATGCCAACGTTTGAAATCCGAATCACAAACTCACTCTATTTACACAGACCTTGGTGACGTCCCTCGATTTAATTTGTCGAATCGATTCAATTTGCAAGCATTGTAAAGTTAGATTGTTTTCCGTGATTTGCGCTTGGTTTGGTCTCGTTTAGTCAATCCCTCTAATGATGATTGACGCAGGAATTGTAGGTGAACAAGGAACTCTTTCAGAACAAGGAACACGGAACAAGGAACCGAGTAACAGAAACTCAGTTGGCAAAAGCATCCCTGCAAACAATTTGCAGTAAAACAGACTTACCGAGAAGGGAATTTGGAATTGAATGTAGGAAATACCGATGCTGGAAGGGAAAATGTTAGAAACGAATGTATTCCCTTGTTCCCTATCTTTGGGTGTCACTCGCCATTTTGTATTGCACATTCTTGAGAGCCTCTCCGAATACTAGGGTCACAAATACTCAAAAGTCCACTTTTTCAAATTATTTTCATGAATTGAAGTCACTGATTTCTGATTCCTGTTTACTGCTGTTAGACTTTGAATTGAAGCTCGATCGAATATTCCTTATACTGAGTCTGTCAGAGAATTCAAAAGAAAGGATCTCTTTTTGAGTGAAAAGTTAAATGTGAGTTCAAATTGATCAGTCGCAAATATCCACCAAATTTCTCAAAACTGGAAATGTTACTTCATGTCTATCTATTTGAGAATACTTCTACGATTATCTTGATTACATTAGAATGAGAAAAATATTATATTGATCTAATTGGATAAAAAGCTAGGATAAAAAACATAATAATAAAAATAAAAATAATAAACATAATATTCAAATATTATGTGAGCTTGGAAGAGTCAAGGATAGACTAGAGCAATAATAAGTTTACATTTAACAACCGATGGGCATACTGATTTAAAACTCTTTCTAATATAACAGAAGTTCCTTCTCCTACGTATATTGATAACTTGTACCCGACTGGATTCATTATAATTTATACAATTTTTTCATTTATACAATAAGTATTTATTATCAAAATGATAGGGAGAGGAAAAATAAGGTAACCTTGTGTTATTCCTCTCCTAAATTTAGATTACACATAGTCCGAAATAGGTCAACTCTTGTAGTTCTTCAATTCACAAAATGTTCAGTCCTCAAGTATTTTCATAAAGTAGATTTTCAAATTTAGATGCTTCAAAACTAAACATAGATTATTATTCAAATTGTATAAAAACAGAAATATGTTGTCAAATTCTAAACTGTTTTATTTAGTACACGACCAAGGTTTCGTGACCACACCGGTCACATTTTCCGAAAACATTTTCCGGTCACATTTTCGGAAAATGTGACCGGTGTGGTCACGAAACCTTGGTCGTGTACTAAATAGAACAGTGTAGAATTTGACAACATATTTGTGTTTTTATTCAATTATGGAACGGTTCTACAATATTGACAATGACACCTTGTTCCATGAAATGTATATGAATTTTCAAAGTTGTAAAGTGAACTTTGAAATATTCTGTATATTCATATATTAATCTTTCCTTTCAATAATAGTAGAAAATATGATGATTTCAGTATTATGATAGTCAATTACGAAACTAACTGTAATGATCGTCATAGATAGTGATGGAAATGGAAATAAAGAAATGGAATTCTACCAATACAAATAAGCTGTACATTACAGTATAATTAAAACTTTCTAACAATGAAATAATTGGAATAAACCCCTTTGATTTGATACTGCGGTCGCCGATCACAAATAAAGTTCTAATTGCGATCAGATCGGGCGGAAGAGTTCTCAGTTCTGAGTTCCGAGCTCTCAGTACGCCGGGCGCGACGCGATGCAAGTTTTATGCCAGTAATAAAAAATAATTACGATTATTGAGCCATAATAATACAGAGTATCTACAAAAGGAAATGGTATGGCAGTTAATGGCGGGAGAATTTGGCTAGTCGCCCAAAGTCCATGATATTCAACGGCTGCCTCTAAAGCCCAGCCTACTAGACAAGGAGAGAGTGAGAGAGAGTGAGTGAGTTTGAGTGAGAGAGAGAGAGTTTGAGAGAAAGAGAGATGAGCGAGTGAGTGAGAGAGAATGAGAAACAGATTGGTGAGGTAAAATGAGGAACAAAACTACTGCGAGAGAGAAATTTGGTACCGACGCACTATCATCAAATCCAGATAAAATGAGCTGGCAGTCGTACTTCCATAAAAATTTACTGTTATCAGATCATTATTTCAATTAGATCGAATTCGATAGTCATCATAATTTTATTATTATCAGGTGCTGCTGTATTTCTTTTTCCTTGTCATTAGGCTACTGGTAGTCAACATTCTTTCTTAGTACGTGGTGTCGTTAAACTGGTTAACTTATCTCTTATTTCTACACTCATCAACACACCTATAGTGGCTACTGGTGATCTTTTCTTGGACTTCTGCCTTTAATATTTTGTAGAAGTGCGTTTTCCGATGAGATTTCAGAATTCATTGCCGAATATTTTGGGCTGTTTGCACCAAGGTATATAGAATAAGAGGTAGGTGTCACGCGCATGTTTGTGCTAAATTTCCGCTGTAGCTGACATCATTTTATATCCAATCATCTGTTTTCAACATATACGTTTCATTGACCGAGCGAAGTGAGGTCTAAGATTCAAGTCGACGGTTTGGCATTTCTCTTAATGTTTAAATGTTTATATGTTTATATGTTGCGCATTTACGGCGAATCGCGGTAATAGATTTTCATTAAATTTGACAGGTATGTTCCTTTTTTGATTGCGCGTCGACGTATATACAAGGTTTTTGGAAATTTTGCATTTCAAGGATAATATAAAAGGAAAAAGGAGCCTCCCTCATTAGAGTAAAAATAAGACTATAGAATCATTCATCATAAATCAGCTGACAAGTGATTACACAGATGTGTGGAGAAGCCAGTCTATTGCTGTATTTCCATAAGGTCTATAGTTTCAATCAGGTACTTTTGGATGAGAATACTGCGTGAGGTCTACTGTTCACAGAACTACTAGTATTTGTACTAGTGTATTTTCCAATGATATTTCGGAATTCATTGCCGAATATTTTGGGCCATTTGCACCAAGGTATATAGACGATAGATGGTAGGTGTCACGCGCATGTTTGTGCTAAATTTCCGGCGTAGCTGACGTCATTTTATATCCAATCATCTGTTTTTAACATATACGTTTCATAAATTGCCAATAGGTGTTAAAAACCTCGGTTGGTGGCGATGACGCATTCCAGCTGGCTGGCCACTGCGCACACATTTCATGACCCCTACCGTTTTCATCTAAATACCGTGGTTTGCACAGTCAAAGCTTAAACTGAATTCAATCAGCTGGTGGCTTAAACTAAGAATGAATCACATTATAACGAACGAGACTTGATACCGATTTAATCCAGTTCAAAATGAAATTTAGTTTAACTGATACTGTGCAATTATTTCCTTAGTGCAATGGAGAAAGAAAGAATAGTGTGAATCAACCTTCAAAATTATTATCTTCAAAGATGTTTTCATCCAAGCATAATAGAAGGATATCGAGACGCTGAATGGAAGTGCTCAATTATAAGATTGACAATTCCCAAACTTGACGACTTTCAATGTTAGTTGCTTACAGTGGGGGGGGGAGAACACGCAGAACTCGTCATTTGAAATTCTTGGGGCGGGCTGAATTGGGATACTTAGGGGGATATTTTTCAATCTGCTATCATTAACGAACTAAACTTGGCAAGATAAGGAGTATAATTTGTTATCAATATCTTTGCAACACCTCTAACAGTTACTAGAAGAACGAAACATCTTGAAGACTCCAAAATATTATTTTGAAAATAATATATTCTCCATCTCTCTCTCTCTCTCTCTCTCTCTCTCCTCTCTCTCTCTCCTCTCTCTCTCTCTCTCTCTCTCTCTCTCTCTCCTCTCTCTCTCTCTCCCTCTTCACTCAACCACTTATGTTTTTCTTCGTAAGTAGCTCGTCCTTCAACCAATTGGAAATATCCAGAATTTGTTAATGAATAATGAATTTATTGTAAAAAATACAAAAGTTATTTTTACAAGTGAAAAGAATAATCAATATAATAGTTTTTGGCGTGACAAGAAAAAGAAGCCTTGAGCTCCAGCCACGAGTTCTAAAATAAGAAAATACATTTTCTAATCTAATAACAGCAGTACAAATGAAAAATTCTGTTGATGGATCTTAATCTTGATGTTGAATTTTATCATAATCCAAGCACTTGATAAACAAAACATAAGTGAACAGAACAATAATTATATAATTGTTGAGTTTTGATAGTTTTTACACAATCATGAATAATTGATATTGCCAAAATTGGTGATTCAGTCAACTCAATTCTCAATTTTATAATAATAGTTTTGTTTTACCCACGATTTTAATAATCTCTATTGGTTTTTTCATTTTATCCTTAATAAAGTCTTCCGAATTTATTATAGTTTATTGTTTGCTTCCATAATTTTAAAATTCGCTTCCCATGTGTGGATAAACGGATGAAGAAGCAATTCCAAGCAAAGACAATATAATGGATTACTCTATGATTTTAGACTTCTGTTAAAGTTGGCTGAAATTCGGCACGTGGAACAATGCGGATGAAACTGAAAACCAACTTCACCCTGCTTATCTTTCGACCTCACGTCCGTGATTTGGGGGAGTGAGGTGAGATGCTCTGAGGTAAATTTAGCGGGTGTTTGCCTCATGATATGAGCAATGAGCTTCCACCGCTTTTCTTCCGAAGTTCCAAACAAGTGCCGGAATAAATAATGTAGTTGAAGGAACTCACTGGAGATAGGAAACTCCTCAAGATACGTTCAGCGAAGAAATGTTGTATTTTGGAGCCTACTGAAGAACTCTGGGGCTTCTTAATTTATTTTTCCAAGAATTCTCAATCAAATTCCTGAATTTAACGCTATGTCCATATTGAATTATATATTAAATTACTGAATGAAACGTTATGTCCATCTCGAAAAAGCTCTGAATCATTCACAGAGTTTTCAATCTCTATATAAGAATAGTGGTCTTGAATAGCCTACCAACTAGCAAAAAATTGTATTTTTAAAAAAAGGTTTATTAAATAACAGTGCATTCATAAATGACCAGGGTAACTCAATTGGTTTTCCTGACCAAGAAACATTTTTCATTTTTCTTTTACTGATGAAGTCTAAGGCTCAGTTGAGAGTGAAAATTATTGGAAAATGCTGGTTTCGTTCTTAGATTCATTTTGGAGCTATTACGACACAATTTCAGCCCAAAACTGTTCTTCTTCCAGCTTTCAATAGAGGAAATTCAGCATTCACCTTCTAGAATAACAATCTTATAGATTCACAATAGGAATTAACATTTTTTTTATACTAATGATTAAAAAAACTCATAGACAGGTAATCTACGTAATAATATGCCTGCATTACTCATCAGGTATGTACTTGGGTTTAGGCAAACTTGGGTGATGAGGCTGTTTGTAATCCTATTATATTAAGCGACCAATTTCTGTACATATATTTATATTTGGTTATTTATCGACTATTTATTTATGTCCAACGGATCTCGAAAACGTCTCTAACGATTTTCACGAAATTTGGAACATAGTAGGTTTATGATATAAATTTCGATTGCACTGGGTCTCATCTTTGGGAAAACTCGCTGAAGGACATGGAAAGAAAAATAATAATTATCATCCTTGGAAAAACAGATGATAATTCCGTTTTGTCGATAACTTAAGATGCGTATGCCTGTGTGGGAGATCAGCTGTGTAATCAATAGGCTTATCGTATCTCGCGAGAAATCTAGAAATTTCAATAGACTCGATCAAAATAATCTGATTTTTTGACATGACATGGTATAGTTTTATAGTTTTTAGTGATTAGTCAGTGTTATTTTTTTTCAATTTGGTTTGTAAAAATCTAAATTAGTACTTTTCTGTTTTCAAATATTTGGACTGAAAATTGGACCTGAATTCAAGTGTATGAAACATAATATATGGAACAGGTTAATTTAACCTACTTTTTGAACCAATTATAGTGTATAAATCAGAATTCGGGGAAGAAACAGTTTTGGGCTGTGCCTGTTAGTCCTTCCCCAATCATTTTGAAGAATTATGCTTATCAATAAATAAATAACGAGCGAAGCTCGGTGCCCCGATATTATTTATTGTAATATCAACTATCAAGTACATTCTATGTGGAAATAATATTATATTGAATGTTCCTTTGTCATAAATAAGTCTTTATATGGTGAAATAGTGATATACTTCGCAAACTGAGCCCCAAATCTTAAGCTAAGTACATACTTACGCGCTGCGCGACAAACAAGGATTCCCTGAGTACGGTGATCGAGATCAGAGCGCGAGTTTTCCCCATGTTTCATTGTTGTCAGCGGGAGCCTGGTCAGTTCGTTGCGCGCGAACTGGAATTGCGCGACATGTGATCATCATGCGTACTGCTCGCGTTCCGTTTGTGTGTTGTACAGCGCATCTCTACGCATCTCTACGCATCTCTACGCATCTCTACATCTCTACTGTAGCATATTGCAAAATACAGTAATCCCAAAAGAGTTATTAGAAGAAGATTTATATATCAGAAGCATTCAATAGGCCTATGCTGTTGATGTATGTTGACATCTCTCCAAATGTGTGTGTCATTTTCCACCCTTATTATCAATATAACTTTTTGTTATCAATATGGCTATTTATTATCAAATATGCCTTTTATACTGTTCTCAAGAAATATGCCTTTTCTCTTTCAATATGTGTCATTTCTGTCCCTTACAATGACTCTTAAACAATATGGCTCTTTGTTATCAATCTGACTTTTCATTATCAACTAGCTGGCCCGGCGAACTTCGTACCGCCAAATAGTTAATGCATCTCATGACAAACTTTAGCTGGATGCACACCTGAGGAGGCGCGATGCGAACGAGGTCGTTCGTACCTCGGCATCGTTATTAGAATTAAAATTTTGTGAATCAGTAGAAGAAAATGGAGAAACATATCTACCGACGGCTGTGGGTGACGCAATGATTTTTTATTTCTGTGTGTGGCCAGCTCATAAATCCTCTACAATAAGAATTACTAAACCTTGAAGGATCGTAGGAAATTTCCCTGAAGTCGGATCATAATTTGATAGGCCATAAACTGCTCCTGAACATAACAAACACAACTAAAGAAAAATCATCAAATTCGGTGCACAAAATAAAAAGTTATTGAATATCACAATTTGAGGCTCGATTTTTATTCATATAGATATGTATTTGGCACAATTCTTGGAGAACTGTACCTAATCTTTCCCAATGTGTGTATCCATTGTTATCAATCTGACTTTTTGTAATAAATATTCCTTCCACTCTATTTCCGAGAATTGTGCCTCATACCCCTAAATTTGTGTAGTCCTTGTTATAAATATAGCTTTTAAATATCGATATGTCCCTGGCACTTTTCTTGGAGAACTGTGCGTCAACTCTCTTAGTGTGATCAATGTATGTGTATTTATCATTATTATATATTATTATATTATTATTATTAAACGAACATCCAATTTAAATGATGTACTTCACCCAAAAAACTTCTGCTACTGCAAATATGACAACAGGGTAACAGCTAGAGGAAATCGATGAGCGCTACTATTCAAAATTATTTATCAGAATTATTTGTAATCGAATCCAGTACCTCCTAATTGCCGGTCAGGAATGCTTACTATACATCAACTGACAATCTCTGGATAGCAGCGCTCATTTTATACGAACCCATAGCGGCCAGCCAGTCTATTTCCATCTGTATCACTATTCTTTCAATCTGGCTTCTTGTTATCAAGATGTATTCGGGCAACAATTTATTATTCTCTTGTCCCCCAAATCACCATAACATGGCCAGAGGTGCCTCACAAACTAAGAAAGATCTCCCTTCTATGTAGGTGCCCTTGCCACCTCAGTGTGTGTCTACCACTTTTCATAAATATGGCTTCTTGTTATCAAGATGTCTTTGGACAACAACTATTCTCTTGTCCCCAAATCACCATAACATGGTCAGAGGTACCCCAAAACTAAGATCTTCCTTCTTAGGGGTGCCCAAGCCTGAGCTTCCTCTGCGCATGAGCTGACTTGTCCCCGAGTTTGGGCTGCAGTCTCAGAGTCGATTCAGTATCAGCGCGACCGCGGTGCCGGAGAGAGTGAGTGCGACGCTACGCGGTTACTGTGTGATAGTTCGCGGCTCCAGTTCGCGCGAACATGATCGCCGGAGACGCGGATTCAGGCCTGGCCACCTGCAGCGAACTGCCCAGCTGCAGCGAGGCCTACTGTCAGGAATTGGCTGCAGCTGTTGCCGCTTCTCGCAAGCCGGCTCCAACCCTCAAGCAGCATTACTACCCTGAAGGTGGCTGGGGGTGGTTTGTCGTGTTTATAGCGGTTGTTGTTCAGGTGTTGACGCATGGATTGCATATGGCCATTGGTGTTCTTCTGCCCGAAGTTCGCAACAGGTTTACCACCGCTTCATACACTACATCAGGTCGGAGCAATAAAAAATTATCCATTCACAAATTAAATCATCTTTGTTGTAACTTTGTCAATGATGTTTACAAGAATAAACTGAAGCTGCGTTTACAACATGTTTATACTTAATCCTTATAAATTCTATTAGATTGAACATAACTTATCATACACATGATGAACATATGTGTTTGTCAAGTTCCGTTCAATCTAATAGAATCTATAAGGATTAAGTTATCAACGTTTTGTTAATAACTTTGGTGTAAACGCCGCTTAAGGCCCGGTTGCACAAAATCCGGGTAGATTTCATTTATTTATGAAAAACATGGAAGCATACAGGATTCTCCCAAAATGCTTCCATAAAAACAATAGTACAATAGTTCATTATACATAGTAAGAGTACAAAAAAGCAAGAATATTAAAAATAAAATTGAATTCCAGTAAAAATTAAATACTACTGTAGAGTGATACCATATCACAACAGATGCAATGAGTAGTGCATTTCAATCATATTCATACAAATCATTCATAATCCTATGATAATCATACAATTTCATATTTTTTATATTTAATCGTAAATGATTTCACAAGAACGATCAGAGAAGCCTTTTTTCGAAAAACATACTTCTCTGATTGGTTCTCGTGGAATTAATCACGATTGAAATCTAACCAGCTCTTGTTCAACGGCACTTCGAGTTATTAATAATGGTGTACCATGGTTGAGATCCACGTAATCAAAAATCCTAAATATGACAACATGAAAAACTGGAATTCGGAAATTACTTTGATGATCCTCAGGATGTAATAATTATTTATTATATAAATAATACTGAGGGTGATGCCCACATAAGCTCTTAGGCTTGCATGTGGGTAATGAGTGAGAGGGATGATGATGATGATGATGATGATGATGGTGATGATGATGATGAGTCATTTAATTAAGTTTGTAGTGTGAAGTGATGTTGTGGAACTTTTCCATAATTGAATAGACTTAAAAGTTGTAAAAAATCTACTACAATTAATAAAAATTATATTCTACAGGAGCATGCTTTCGTGTGTGAGCACAATCAATACTGTAACTTACAGCTGTATTAATTTTAATTAAATAGAGTGGATTTTTAAACATTTTAAGTCTATCCAATTATGAGTCATTTATTTATTTATTTTTCACATGCTGATCTATTTATGATAGGAATTATG
>NC_052510.1:55795028-55905244 GCF_014356525.2 Nilaparvata lugens | reverse complement strand
GGATGAGATTTAGATATAGCTTGCTGGAAAATTGAATGGTATAAGTCCTTGCTGCTGATTATCTCGTGCATATTGTAGATTTACAGCACTTCGAGCTCTAGACCCATGTTTGGACGTTGTTCGTACCTCGGCATGGTTATTAGAATTAAAATTTTGTGAATCAGTAGAAAGAAAATGAAAAACAGATCTACCGACGGCTGTTGGGTGACGCAATGATTATAACAGCTGAATTTTTATTTCTGTGTGTGGGCAGCTCGTAAATCTTTCACAATAAGGATTACATGTAAACCTTGAAGGATAGTAGGACATTTCCTGAAGTCGGATCATAAATTTGATAGGCCATAAACCTGCTCCTGAACATAACAAACACAACTAATGAAAAATCATCAAATTCGGTGCACACATAAAACAGTTATTGATTATCAAAATTTGAGGCTCGATTTTTATTCATATAGATAATTATGTATTTGGCACTATTCTTGGAGAACTGTACCTAATTTTTCCCAGAGTGTGTATCCATTGTTATCAATCTGACTTTTTGTTATGAATGTTAGGATTTTCTTTGACACTATTTCCGAGAACTGTGCCTCATACCCCTAAATTTGTGTAGTTCTTGTTATCAATATAGCTTACAAATATCGATATGTCTCTGGCACTATTCTTGGAGAACTGTGCGTCAACTCTCTCAGTGTGATCAATGTACCTGTATGTGTATCATTATTATTATTATTATCATTAAACGAAAATCCAAACTAGATGCTGTAATTCACCCCGAAGACTTCTGCTACTGAAATTGACACAGGGTAAACAGTAGATGGAAATTCGATGAGCGCTACTATTCAAAACTTATTTGTCAGCCCGGGAATCGAATCCAGTACCTCCTAATTGCCGGTCAGGAATGCTTACTCTTACACCAAACTGACAATCTCTGGATAGCAACGCCCATTTTATACGAACCCATAGCGGCCAGCCAGTCTATTACCATCTGTATCACTATTCTTCCAATCTGGCTTCTTGTTATCAAGATGTATTCGGGTAACAATTTATTATTCTCTTGTCCCCCAAATCACCATAACATGGCCAGAGGTGCCTCACAAACTAAGAAAGATCTCCCTTCTATGTAGGTGCCCTTGCCACCTCAGTGTGTGTCTACCACTTTTCATAAATATGGCTTCTTGTTATCAAGATGTCTTTGGACAACAACTATTCTCTTGTCCCCCAAATCACCATAACATGGTCAGAGGTACCCCACAAACTAAGATCTTCCTTCTCAGTGGGTGCCCCAAGCCCTGAGCTTCCTGCGCGCATGAGCAGTGACTTGTCTCCGAGTTTGAGGCTGCAGTCTCACAGTCGATTCAGTATCAGCGCGACCGCGGTGCCGGAGAGATGTGAGTGCGACGCTACGCGGTTACTGTGTGATAGTTCGCGGCTCCAGTTCGCGCGAACATGATCGCCGGAGACGCGGATTCAGGCCTGGCCACCTGCAGTGAACTGCCCAGCTGCAGCGAGGCCTACTGTCAGGAATTGGCTGCAGCTGTTGCCGCTTCTCGCAAGCCGGCTCCAACCCTCAAGCAGCATTACTACCCTGAAGGTGGCTGGGGGTGGTTTGTCGTGTTTATAGCGGTTGTTGTACAGGTGTTGACGCATGGATTGCATATGGCCATCGGTGTTCTTCTGCCCGAAGTTCGCAACAAGGTTTACTACCGCTTCATATACTACATCAGGTCGGAGCAATTACAAATTATTCATTCACAAATTGAATCAACTTTGTTGTAACTTTGTCAATGATGTTTACAAAATTAAACAGAGGAACGGTTGCACAAAAGCCAGTTAGATTTTAATCGTGAATAATTCCACGATAACCAATCAGTGAAGGCTTTTTCCAAACGAAGTCTTCTCTGATTGATTGATTGATTCTCGTGAAATTATTAATCATGATTGAAATCTAACTAGCTCTTGTTCAACCGGCACTTCGAGTTATTAATAATCTCTGACCATGGTTGAGATCCACGTAATCAAAATATCCTAAATATGACAAATAATGAAAAACTGGAATTCGGAAATTACTGTGATGATTTCTCAGGATGTAATAATTTATTAATTATAATAAAAATAATACTGAGGGTGATGCCCACATAAGCTCTTAGGCTTGTGCGTGGGTAATGAGTGAGAGGGATGATGATGATGATGAGTCATTTATTTATTTATTTATTTATTTACATGCTGATCTATTTATGATAGGAATTATGATATGAATATTGTACAGAACCGTCTGTTTCTCGTAAGAGACTCCCCACCAACAAAAATGCCATACGATTTGACTTCTCCACCGAATGTTGTCTTGAGAATAAGGAAATTCTAAGAGGAATTTGGAACTTGTTGTAAGGATGTAAGGAATAGAAATCTGGTCCAGGGAGACAGGAATAATCGCAATAAATGGCAGATGGGATGCGAGAAACAGCTGGAGCTGTAAAATAGACTCGCTCATATATATGTAAGGATGTGAGAATTCAATGAATATGGTAGTCTATTCAGTTTTACCGTTTTGGACATCTATAGGAAGTGTTATCTGAACTGGAGTTACCAAAAATCATGAGTTTCATATAACAAAAGTTATACAATATGAAGAGTTTTAAAATTGATTCTCAGAGTTGTAGGGCTACAAAATGTTCATATGGATTAACCAGTTGACTGAACTAACTTCTTCGTAGTTTTATTGAATTGTTTATTACAACTCATCGCGCCTTTTCAAAGATTGCTCTGGAACTCTGACGTTACTTTGAATCAAACTGTGTGAGAAAAACTGATTTTTCTGTAGAATGAGGAACTCAATAACTACAGAGATCAGATCTATAATCTGAATTACCTCAAGAACTTGAGAATGTACGTGATTGATCGATGAACTGCTACCCTTTCGATTGAATTAGCTTCCAATATGTAATTACATATAATATTGTTATACTCAAGTTAAAATCAATGTCTATTTGTATTGTATACTCTTGTAATTAATATTGTACAAATATGTATTTGTAATTTTTGGCAATAAATTCAATTCAATTCAAAAAAAATTCAATTGGATAATACTATTGAATAATAATATTGTGAAATTTATATGTTCTGAATGATCCATCTCCATTTAACTGACAAATACGAATGACGAACAATATCCATTACAAATACGAATGAGAAATAATATATTGATAGAAATTTAGTTTGGAATCGAACAATATCACTCACATTTGTTGACGACAATGTTTTGTAAGTTTGAGCACATTTTCTAGTCATGACAGAAACTAGCATCACAAAGTTATGATGAGGAAATAATATGATTGAGACCATATTGTATGATGAGAATGAAGAAGTGAATTGGACAATTCAGAAGAATTGTATTGATTTTGTAGGCTATGATTTTCTCAAACAGGATGTGGGAGTATATCATGGTCATACAAAGCATTATTCTGTTGGATAAACACATACTAGCACGTACAATAATTATTGTCACCCACCTACGTGAGTGTTATCTCCACACCAAAGATCAATGTATAATTTGAACAATCGAATTTCATCGTTAACCCAACGCTGTAAAGGCATAGTGGGGAGAGACAAAGAAGAAAAAGTAGAAGAATTTCATCGTTATATACTAAAATCTTTCTCACAGTAATAGCTAGAAGAATTATGTTGTATCCAAAGAATAGTGAAAGGTATAATAATTCGCAGTCAATTAATTGAATTGAATAATTATTATTAAATATTGTAATGCAATAATAGGCTATGAATAATAATATTGAATGTCAAGCTTTTCAGCGAATAGGGAGTGATCAGTCAGTCATTGTATTCGAAAGCATTATCATATTTTCAAATGATGTTGAATCAATGAATGTATTCAATTGCACCAGAAATTAAAATAGGTCACTTGGAGTTTTTCAATAGCAGCTGAGTGAGGATAAAAATTATGTAGGCTAAGGATAGAGTTTGGACAGTCTTCGATGAAGATTATGGCTCCAAGATAGTTCCACTTAAATCGTAAATTAATAATAATGAATTATTCTTCAGTAGATAAAGTGAATAAAATTACAAACAAAAAAGAAAATATAGCCTCTGTGAAATTAGAACAATCATGTACTTACAATAAGATGTACAAAACATTGATAAGGCCGGTTGTGACTTATGGAGCTGAAACGTGGACCATTTTAAATAAAGATGAAAGAGCGTTGAGGTCTTTCGAGAGAAAGATGTACAGGAGGATATGGGGACCGGTCTGCGTTGAAGGAAACTGGAGAGCCAGATTTAACAATGAGATTGATGAAGCAATTGGTGAAAGAAATATTATAAGGTGATCAAAGCAAAAAGAATAGAATGGCTGGGTCACGTGGTAAGAATGAGTGATGAAAGAGTACCACAAAAGCTGCTTGATGAAAGGATGATGGGCACCCGGAAAAGAGGAAGGCCAAGAAGAAGATGGATCAGCGATGTGGTGGAAGATCTCCGTGAGCTAGGTGTGGCGAATTGGCGGCAGGGAGCACAAGAGCGGGATGTATGGAGGCGTCATGTAGAGGAGGCCAAGGTCCAGCCAGGACTGTAGAGCCAGATAAAGTAAGTATGTACTTACAATAATATATATTATCAATATAATCCCTAAATTTACTGAGAGAGACACTCCCGAGAAATTTCTATGTGGGAGATGCTATCAAAGAGCATTCATTGAATGTACTATTCCTCTAGATACAAGAATATTGAGAATCTATAAGAATACACCGATCTATTTGTTCCGCGGATACGGATTCTAACATTGGACGTAATACTCACAAGTTTGAAATAACTCACTTCTTTTCGTTCACGGTCTCAATTTTCTGTCCTAGAAATGGATCTGGAATGGTCCATTTCATTCATGTTGGCTTTTAGAGATGCGCAGGATATACACAAACAGTAACATAATGTTCAAAGATATTAGTGCTGCTTTTCAAAGCCCGTATGGGGAGAAAAAATGTGTTGGAAGAGCGTGGCAAATGGGGCATGGAGTTGATATTTGCGATCAAATGAGACTGGAGACGTCATCAATCACTCTGGACGGCTACCGCTCAACACAGCTTCCTTCCCTTACTTCTCAAACCTCTGCTCTTATTTATTTTATTTTTCTTGTATATTTGAACCTCTGCAGCCTGCAACGCTACAATATTTCAAGAACCGATCCATTCTCAATTTGTTTTGCTGTTCTGGCTTTATTTGATGGTCACTTTGATTTGATTTTGATTTATTATTAACAAATCTCAATAATGTTTCATGAGAAATTAGCGGTAGCCAGTAATTTGTCTCTTACACATAAATAATGAAGTTGATGATGGAATTATCGTATCTCTATTAATGTAAATAAAAATATAAATCTCAGTACCCTTTTAAATTATTTTGTTACAACATGTTAATTAATGTCATTTTCAAGTACTTGAAAACTCCATTCCAAGTACTTGAAAATTGTGTTTCAAGTACTTGAAAATTGCATTAATGTCCGAAACATGCTGTGACAAAATAATTTAAAAGGGTATTGAGGTTTATATTTTTTTTCATATTGAAAGTAGCCCTAAAGAAAAAGACTATATTAATGTATATTTATCCTTTTTCCATGGAATCTTTATTCTGCTCAGTAACCAATTTGAATGTTAAATTTTCCTCAATGACTCTCAATATCAGAATTCAGTTTATCTTAGCTAGCTGAACCATGTCTCTATAGTTTCTCCACTTTCTGCGAATCAAGGACTTGTTGAAGCATTCAGAGCCTGAACTCAATCTACCTGATTTCTGAAAATTTGTACTGTTACCTACTCGTATATTCATACACATTAATCATTCGTGTTTTGATAACAGTAATCTTTGAAAAATTCTAGCCTACCTGATAAAAGAAATATAGTAATATTCTCATGATTGAAGATTAATAGTTTTTTCAGCTATTTCTTGGAGTTTTATAGTTATAAGCTATGCAAGTGCATCCTAGTTATTACATCTTCATCAAGATGACTGTAACGAGCTGTAAAGGTGCGTACAGATATACGCGCCGCGAACATGAGCAATTCACTTTTAATCAGCTGACTATATCTGTATTTTTACAGAAACGGTTAGATACAGATATAAAAAGCTTGGCATCAGCTGATTAAAAGTGAATTGCTCATGTTCGCGGCGCGTATATCTGTACGCACCTTTAGATGTATATCTAAGAGCTGTAAGATGTATAAGCTGTAAGATCTAAGCTATAAGATGTATAATCAAGTTTCTCAATAACTACTCTTCCAATTTAATAACTCAATGTAATAATTTCTACAAACGGTTCTTTCAATTCATGAGCAATGAGCTGTAAATTCATTCCCACAGATTAATACATTCAATCATTAATGATGCCGTAATTGGTTTGAAACTTTCACAGTGATGAAGCCTCTGAGAGTAGTAAATCCTCCCATAAACTTAGTAGGCTGATTCTAGAATTATTATAAGTACATAACTCTATCGCGTTGATTGAGCATTAAACGAACTTGCACTCCGGAAAGTGAGTTGGGAGACTCGAGTGGAACTAATTGGACAACTTCATCGTGAAAGGGAGGAAGATCGTATTCAATCCGAGCTCTGATTTGTAAATTCGTGACCCTCGTGAGTTGAGTGTCTCTCCATTTCACCAGTTTGTTGCAATTCGGAGTTGGGTTGTGAGTAGAGTGAATTCAGAGTTGGTGTTGAAAGGTGGGGTTGAAATGGTTGAGGAAGAGAATGGTTGTTTCAGTTTGAGCTTCCAAGTTGGGCGGTAAGTTGTGGTTTGTGGCAGTCTTGGTTGTTGAATGGTCAAGGCATGCCACAATTTGTGGCATGTGTGTGGCAACAGTGCTTGCATGGTTGTTGATTACTTATGGAATGCCACAAGCTGTTGCAATAGTACTGCCTCTTTGTTGAATCGTCAAGCATACCACAAGTTGTACCAAGTGTGTGGCAACCGTTATTGCATGGCTGTTGAATACTCATGGCATGCCACAAGCTGTTGCAACAGTACTTGCCTGGTTGTTGAAGCGTCAAGGCATGCCACAAGTTGTGGCCAGTGTGTGGCAACTATGTTTGCATTGTTGTTGAAGCGCCAAGGCATGCCACAAGTTGTTGCAAGCTAGTGGTAACTTTGCTTGACAGGTTATTGAAGCGTCAAGGCATTCCACAAGTTGTGTCAAGTTTGTAGCAACTACGCTTTCCTAGTTGTAGGAACATCAAGGCATGCCTTAATTTGTGGCAAGTTTGTGGCTACAATACTTGCATGGTTGCTGAAGCGTGCGATTTCGTCATGGCGTGCCACAAGCAGCCCTGAATTTCTGCAAGGGTACAAGTTAAATTGAATTGTGCATAGTCGTCAATTTCAGATTTGGAGCTCCTCGTCTACAGTGTCCTATTATGTACAGTCCGTATAATTTGGTCGCTCACTCGTGCATGGGTCGGCAAAAGTTACAAACATTTTCACCCCCACCCCACTCTAGATTTTCTCTCACCCTCACCTTCACACCCCGCCCTCTTCTCTAGCTTGTCTTTGCAGAAACCCTTACCATCTATCTTGATTTTGCTGCTATTTTCCTTGATATTTATCCCACTCCTACTATTCATTTATTATTATTATTATCTTATCTTTGTTTTTTCCCTTCACCTACCTGTATGCTTCCCTACTATCTCATACTTTATGGAATTTATAGTATATCAATTGAAATAAGCTTATTTGTTAGTTATAATAGGCAATTATTCAGAGAAATATTGTAATCTACATGAATAAAAAAATTTCATCAGATCTCATTCTCTCCATTAACATCAGTAGACTCATTACTTTAGTATATCTGAACTGGTCTACTCATACACTCAGAATGTCATCCGATAGGCTCCCAATATTATCATGAGAGTAATAATGGATTGACGTTCGATCTGTGATCCGAAGGAAAGCGAGGCATAGCAAGACCATGAAAGAAATGGATGCGAATGAGCCTGTACCAATAATGCTAAGGCCAATAGAGCCTAATCCTTTCAAGAAGAATGATGATGATGATGATGATGATGATGATGATGATGATGATGATGATGATGATGATCATGATGATGAGGATGATGATATCAGTATAAAACCATGGAAAAATATAGCAAACAATAGATAAAGATAGCATTTTATGGTATATTTTCAATGTTCAATGTTCATAATCAGTATTCAATCTTTATTCTACTCTCATAATTTTCCTCCTTTTTCTCTCATCTATTCTCTTCATATTTGACAATTTCAATAACTGGAAAAATGAAAAAGACGTGATATTGTCAAGCCACTAATTAGATAAGTGAAATAGATAAATAGATAAATTTTATCAAAACAATTCGAAATAATAGTTTCGGTGTTACACTATTATCAATCTATAATAATCTGCTAGCTTGAACATTGATCAGTAGAATATATAATATGGGTGGAGCCTTACGATTGGCCGTTAGCTGTTGACTAATGGAGGTTGAGCTCGACAGTCATTGGCCGAGTAGACTAGACACGCTCGAGTGGGCTGTTCCAAATAGTCTTGACAAATGGAGAGAAATAAGTTTCCTAAGGGACAGTAATAGAGAATGAGCTGGCACAATTCAAGTAAACTTTAGTAAGCCCTCTTCCAACTGATAGCTGGGTTGACAAAGTCACCTTGATAAAATATGGATTAGTATATTGATTTCATAAAATAAGTGGTTTTGATAAAATCAAGTTTTTATTCGATGTACTTGTATGTATTGTGAGGTTCACATCATAATGGCAGTGTTTGATTGGCTATGGTATTGCTATCCTTGTCTATCATTCAACAAAGCGGATAGCGCTATCTCTTTCTCACTTGGCTCTGTTGCCAGATCGTCTTCCAACAATGTAGAATTGATAATTAATTAACAAAATATTTCATCCTAATTATGAAAAATCATTATGAAATTATTGAAATAGTATATTTTCGCACCTAGAGCAGAAAATGAGATTTTTCCGGCTCGAAATCGGGTTTCAAGTCCGAGGCCGTAGGCCGAGGACTATAAAAGATTGAGAGCTGGAAAAACATTTTTGCCCGTGGTGGGAACGATATTTTTTCGCCACACTACAGGTATTGCTGACAAAATAAATAAAGAATACTTGTTATCGTACCTATCTCTTGATTTTAGTGGTAGAAGATTTGCAGTCAGGATTTCAGATTGTTTTAAAATTTCACTTGGAATATCACAGGTGTCGTCATCTTCAAGCATTTTTGAAAATTCGGAATGTGCTAATCAACAATTAATAATTGAATAAAAATGGTTGCGAAGTGAATGCTGAATTAGTTTGATTAGAGATTCGAACTGAAATCATGGTGACTTCAGCTGATGAAGAAAGTGGACACTCGCCCGATCTAGCGGATGACTTATTAACTACTGACTTCCAAGCGGCTGGAAAAAGGACATTTTCTGGCCTAGACCGGAAAAGAAACCTGTATCTTACCTCAGACGAGAGTCGTCTGCAAACAAGGTCTTTCAGATCTACGTAGGGACTGGAAAACAGCTGCTTTCTGTGCAGTGTGGCGAAAAATATAATTTCTGTCTTAATAAAATATAATAAATTATTTTAAACGAGAATGAACAGTTAATATTACATCGATGAACCTGCATCAGCTACCGTTTATAGAAGGCATTGACAAGAGGTTCGGCAATGTTGTTCTCCTATCTTCCTTCACTGCCATTATAACGTGGACCTCACTTTAGATATCTACCGCAACATCACCTTTACAACAACACAGTCATTTCAATAATCTTCTCTTTCTGTTTCACATCCTCTACTACTTGAAAACTTTTCCATCCTCTAAATATGACTTCACAAATCAGTCATAATATTACACTATCTTTCCATCTTTGAAACTATTCCTCTCCTTATTCGTCTTTAAATGCATTTTCAGTTTCATTCCCTCTAAACTAGATTCTCCTTCCTCTTCTCATTCTAATTTTTCACATTTTCAGAACCATCCAAGAATTTTCATTAGTTCCTCTTACTCTCATCCATTTTATCACTTATTTGCCCTTTATTGTGAATCAATCTCATCGATCTTCCATTTGTATCCCCTCCATTCGTTTCCATCGTGTTTCTTTCTCTTTCTTATTCATTATTCATCATATTCTCCTTCCTCTTCACACACAATTTCATCCCTCATTCCCACGCACTAAAGTCCACCCCATCATCAACAACAGAACTCAACAAAAAGCTGTTGTGAGATTCATTTTAAACTGACAGCATTGTTTATAGATAACATCAAAGTTTCCCATTTGACTGATGCTGAACTTGATCTCACTACAGTAATGGTCCTTTTTTCAATTTGGTCTGGAGCGCCAATTTTCCGGGCGAAATAAACACCCAACGACCTATCACAACTGAACAATCCTAACCCCTGCGGACGAGGCTTCAACTTCTTCGCTTTTCTCTCCTTCTTCCTCCTCTTATCCTCCTATCTCCCCTCCTTCTCATCTCCTCTTTCTTCCAGACATTGTTGAAATTTCACGCAGCCACTTTCTTGCATTAAAACTTTGCCTATTACCACCTCGCCCACTACCGATTTTCTTTCTTCCAAAGGACAATCTAGAAGTTGAAGTTTTTGCTCGCAATCTCCCAAAATGGCAGTAAAATATTTTGGATAAATTCAACTAGCAAGTTTGTGAAGGAGTCATTCATCATTGTTATCTTTCAGTTGATTAGTTGGTTGATAGTTTGGTTTAGATTGATTTAATTTTCGTCTCGCATCAGCGGAATTATGATTGATCTTTGGGTTAATTTTATTGATTCTCGTTATTCACTATGGATCTTAGAGCAAAACATGATATATGAGTTACAATGATTTTCTTATTCTCTACTGAAATAGTCAGAGATGGAAGTTTTTCCAGTCAATTCAATATCATTTTCCCATAGTTTACAAGTAAACAGATTCATTTTAAGTAAACACAAGCAGGTAACCCGTGCTCCACAATGGTCTAATAAGAAACTCGACAAACTGAAATTTTGATGAAAATAGGCCTATAGTCATCCTCGGTGAATTAGCCTTCCGGCAATCGCGCTGTCGTAAAAAGTGCAACAGTGTCAGTTTCTGCTGCAAAGACTATTGGATGGGTGGTGTCAGTGAATGAGTCACCTATGCATTCCAAAACTTTTTCCCCATCACACCACTGAGTTGCAGTATCAACTGACACACTGTGCATTAAGATAGGGAAAGACTGTATACGGGGCCTGTAAACGAACCAATCACACAGAATTGATGGCTTTGCTTGGTGTACCTTATTGGGCTATGAAATGGTAATCATCCAAATGTTCATAGGCGTAAAATAATCCAAGAAGATGGAAAAGTAATTATACTATTAATTTTATTAATATGTTTTGAAAGTAAACAATGTACATAAGACTTTGAAAATTGAATGTTGTAAAAAATACAACATACGACTGCTCGTGTGATCGAGTAGGGCGCGACAACCGGAAGGTTAAAAAGTTAATCAGTGCAGTAGTTCACACGTGATGATGCGTCATTCGTGAATTTTCTATCCTGTATAAGCCAATTCTTTCCTTTATTAGAGAATATTATACAGATAACAATATGGTTTTTCCTATACATAGTACGTTATGAACTCTCTAATCAACGTTTTTTGTTTTTGTTTCAGGTATGCAATTCTAGGATATCAATCCATCCTCCTTACATTGTAAGTAGTCCACAACAATATATATTTCAAATGTCTGCCCCACTCGTTTAAAATCTTACAATCTTCCATCCAGAACACACCCAACTGTCTATTATCCTGCCTATTTCATATAAATATAGATATGGATAATATTATAACAACCATGTTTTGTCGATATAAATACTGGTATCTATCACTGATGAAAACTCCCCTAAATCCAGTTGGACAAGATACTTGTGCAACGTCAAAAAACATTATCGGATCACAATCGAGCGTTTTCGATTCATTTTAACTGTCAGCATGCCATATATGTGTAGCATCAATGCTCTCCATTTAACCAATGCTGACAATCTGATGTCTGCTTGACCACAAACAACAGGAGTGAGATTCACTACAATATGTCAGCAATTCTTATACATTTAACAATATTGTTCCCCTTTCAATCAATACTGACAAGAAGTTAATCTCTCTATAGTTGTAAACGGTCCAGCGCCGGAAGCTGACTTTGTTTCAAAACTTGGAAGTGCATGTAACTCACTACATTATCATAATTTATAATATAATATATTTTTCCTACAGTTACGTTGAAAAGTGGCCATTGCTGCACTGATTACAGAACGCAAAGAATCACTTTTCCGCTCTAGTGCGGGAAAAATTTTTCTGCACTCCAGATTTGCAACATGGCAACGCAAAATACTTAGTAGGTTATATGGAGCAACAGTGCAGCAAAATCAAAATGAAGTTGGTAACAGTGACTGCTGTGGCTGCTATAGTGAGCAGAGGTGCAACCAAGCACAACGCGCTAATTATTATTCATTATATATTATAACCAAGGACAACGAGGACTTTAGGATTTTAGGATTAAGGTTTTTATCAATAATAAAATTACACAGAAAAACATTTGATGGATTTCAGGCAATTTTACCCATAATTACCCACTTTTCATATTCAATGGTAACTGTAGGAAAAACTTAATGTGAAATACGTGCGCAAAGTTCCTCTGCTGCACTCAAGAAACCATTCCGCCCTCGCCTACGGCTCGGGCGTAAACGTTTCTTTCGGTGCAGCAAACTGACACTTTGCGCACTAGTTGCACAAATAACTAATTATGAATCTGCTATCAAATTACTTGTGAGTACTCTGAACGATCTTTCACCATTTCCAGTCAAACTGAGCATCCGCTGTTGGTTATCCATCTTGTTTTCACTAATAGTATTACTATTGTCTCTCTTCTGTATAGGGCTACTTGTAATATAAATATAAAGAAAATAAAAATCTCAGTACCCTTTTTTGAAATATTTTATCACAACATCATCCAGCAGTATTTATTTACTTCATATCACTTGAAAATGGCATAAATGTCCGAAACATGTTGTGATAAAATATTTCAAAAAAGGGTACTGAGATTTTCATTTTCTTTATATTTATATTACTATTGTATTTTTATGTAACTTTAAAGTGAAAAAAAAACACTCACATTATTTGGTGTGGAGACACACAACCGTTTCGTGCTGGTGTTGCACATTCTCAAGCCAAACAGAAACTGAAGTATTTAAGGTTATGAGGGCGAGTATTTGGTGTGAGTGGGGATGGAGGGGAGTTTTGGAAGTTAATGGAGGAGGATTTGAATGAGTTAGTCAAACAGGGTGTGGGAGGGAAAAAGTTATCACCCTGTTTGACTAACTCATTCAAATCCTCCTCCATTAACTTCCAAAACTCCCCTCCATCACCACTCACACCAAATTCTCACCCTCATAACCTTAAATACTTCAGTTTCTGTTTGGCTTGAAAATGTGCAACACCAGCACGAAACGGTCGTCGCCACACCAAAGAATGTGGGTGTTTTTTCACTTTAAAGTTATATAAAAATACAATAGTAATAAACTGAGCATGTTTCTTAAACGTGCATCGATATTTCGTGCCACAATATTTTGGAGGAATACCATCACATGAAATGCCCTTTGGGTTTATTGTAGCCTCTAGTCATGGGTGGAGTAAAATACCCATGTTGAAACCAATTTTTAAATGTCAGAATTTGCCAGAAATACCATCAAATATAGAATGCCCTTTGGGTGTGTCCTGTGTATTACAGCCCCCGGTCATGGGTGGAGTGAAAGACCTATGTTGTAATCAACTTTAAACTGTCGGGATCCTTCACACACAACATCAAAACTTCCCATTTAAATAATGCAGACAGTTTTCTTTTTATTTATTTATTTTTTTTATTTATTTATTTATTATTTATCTATTTATCTATTTATCTATTTATCTATTTATCTATTATCTATTTATTTATTTATTATTTATTTATTTATCTATTTATCTATTTATCTATTTATCTATGTATCTATTTATCTATTTATCTATTTATCTATTTATCTATTTATCTATTTATCTATTTATCTATTTATCTATTATCTATTTATCTATTTATCTATTTATCTATTTATCCATTTATCTATTTATTTATTTATTATTTATTTATTTATCTATTTATCTATTTATCTATTTATCTATGTATCTATTTATCTATTTATCTATTTATCTATTTATCTATTTATCTATTTATCTATTTATTATTTATCTATTTATCTATTTATCTATTTATCTATTATCTATTTATCCATTTATCTATTTATTTATTTATTTATTTATCCATTTATCTATTTATTATTTATTTATCTATTTATTTATTTTACACAACATCAATACTTCTCATTCAACTAGGTTTATCTAATACAGATAGTTTATAGATACTCTATCATAATCTACTCTATTGCATTGTATTATGCTGAAAATAACACTCTAATTTGTCAGCTTACCTTGTAGGCACAGTGTTGGTGTGGCTTAGATTAGACTCGGGTGTTGCTTCAATTGTTACAACACATTGGTCCCATTTGCGTTCAACAGACGTGATGTGTTATTAAATAAATTGCCTCGACGGCGCTGACATCCTCTCACTTCTGATCTCCCTTCCTCCCTCGCATAACCGATCTCTCTTTCTCTCTCACATGCCCTTCTCTCTCAAATATACTATCATAGTCTATCTGTTTTTCGAAACTGCGTTTAAAGTTCGATTTCTAGTCTCGTTTTTCTACTGATTTTGTTCACCTTTCATTATCACTAAGCGTCCACAGATTTATGTAGGTAGTCTACAGATTGTAATCTTCGTGACTGTTGCTTTGTAAATGCTAACCCAAGCCTCTAAATCAACTTTTGATTAGAAGATGACACGCAAGAAACAACCGACATCCTATGCTGGATCATTTTGCTTAGAGCATCTCTGTCATATAGTGAGATCCTCTACAACCTGTCAGCATTAGTTGGATATGAAACATTAATGTTATTTATAAGGAACTAGCTGTCAACATTCCTCATGAATGGAATAAATACTATCTATTCAACTAATACAGACAGTTTGAAGTGAATCTGACTTCAGGTTAGTTTGGGCAGTCATTCAAGTAGATAGGTTGTTGTTGTGAAGGGGCAATTAGCTGCACAAGAAGGATGAATGACTCAATTAGTTGGCTATTCCGTGTATGTAAAAGACAATCAGACAGTGTTTATGGTCTTCAAAGTAAATGATAGCAAACCCTATGCATGGGAGCTTTTTGGACGTATTGCTTGTATGTGTTATATGTTCACTCAAAAAATCACTCCATTTATATGTTTCAATGTTTCAAAGTTCACTCAACTATGTAACATCTTTAAGGTCAATTGAAGTATTTTGTGGGCTCTATTACGTTCAATATGCTCAAATACGTTCACTTCATTTAGTTTTTAATCCATCTCATATTGTATATTACTACTCTCTCCACTAATACTATACTACTCTCTCCACATTTCTACAATTTCTCTTTTTTAATGAGTTATGATGGAGTTATGAGAAATCTACCATGATATGTATCATTCTTTTTCGATTCCCATGTGCTCGGTTCTCATTTGATTAGTATCGAAGCAAAGTGAAGTGATTAGCATAACTCGCCAGATAAGTTTTGAAATATACTATACAAAACCATCAAAATTCAAAATTTTATAATTGAACGAGTGTCAGCGAGTTCTCACTTTTAACTTACTGAAGACCAAAGTCGTTGTCCGTCTGTTTGTATATCCGACAATAACATTAGAAAGGACTGATCAATCAGCTTCAAATTTTGAACACGTATTCTTTGGACCTTTTTACAGGTCAAGTTCGTTGGACAACAAAATTGACTCACTCCTTCGTCCTTTTCCACTAGTATTAATTATACATTTATCCTATGTTTGATTGACCTTTATATGAATAATTTACTGAAATCAGAGAGAAAGAGATTGGGTGAATGAGGCAGAGGGACAGACAAAGAGACCGAAGAGATTTTAATATGGAATTTGACTCTGGTAGTTAACAAGAATTAATAATGTTGTAGAGAGAGACTTGAAAGCAATGTAATTTAGCACATTTCTCACTTTTCTCTATTTTTATGAGTTATGATGGATGAAGTTATGAGAAATTTACCATGATATTTATCATTCTTTCTCGATTCTCATTAAGATAGATTCAATTCACATTTGTTCGGTTCTCATTTGATTAGTATCGAAGCAATTTAAGAGATCAGCATAACTCACCAGATTAGCTTTAAACTGACTATACAAAACCTTCAAAATTTAAATTTTCCAAATCATTATTCCTGGACAGAAAATCAAGTGACGGAGCAGTGTGTGATTTCATAAACTTAACCTCTAGATAACATAAAAGCATTCTATCGAAACTTTTGGAGAGAAATAGCACGGGCTGAGCCTAGTTTTTCCTCCAATGTCATATTTATATTGTGAGTATAGTGTTTTTTACAATGAATGAATAAATAGAATCAAAAAAATATTTATTTATACAGTATCTATTACTATGATTATACTATATACACTATTAAATACATACTATCATCAATACCTTAGATAAACCAAAGGACTATACAAAACTCCTTGCTGAAGTATGGAGAGTTTAGCTGATTGAGTATTAAGAGCAACCTTTCTGATAGATAACTTGGGGTACAGAGTCAAGTAACAGTACATACTGAGAGCAATTGGGTGGTAAGCTTTGGCAATATGATGAGCAGGTAAGTCCTCTGTAATTTACAACTCATGTACGTCACGACTTGATGCTAATATCAGCCGACACTGATGACACAATTGAACTCGATCACGAATACGATATTATCTATCTCTTCCATCACTGCAAGGCTTAAGAGGGTTTCAGATTGAACGACTTGTATCGCAAGGCCAAGAACTTTCAATTTTTGATGGACAAGGTTTGGGGGTGAGCAAGAAATAGAAAATACCATCAAATATAGAATGCCCTTGGGTGTGTCCTGTATATTACAGCCCCCGGTCATGGGTGGAGTGAAAGACCTATGTTGTAATCAACTTTAAAATGTCGGGATCCTTCACACACAACTCAAAACTTCCCATTTAAATAATGCAGACAGTTTTCTTTTTTATTTATTTATTATTTATTATTTTATTATTTATTATTTTATTTATTTATTTATTTATTATTTTATTATTTTATTATTTTATTATTTTATTTATTATTTATTTATTATTTTATTATTTTATTATTTTATTATTTTATTTATTTATTTATTATTTTATTTATTTATTTATTTATTTATTTATTTATTTATTTATTTATTTATTTATTTATTTATTTATTTATTTATTTATTTATTTATTTATTTATTTATTTATTTATCTATTTATCTATTATCTATTTATCTATTTATCTATTTATCTATTATCTATTTATCTATTTATCTATTATCTATTATCTATTTATCTATTTATCTATTTATCTATTCATCTATTTATTTTGTGTGATGAATTTTTCAAATAGATCTCATGAGAAGAGAGAAAAATTGTGATTACCTTTTAAAATGAAAGAATTTGCTAAAGGAATAGTTAGCGACCGAGCGATAAAGCTTACTTATCAATAACTGTATATTTGATAAGAGTACCGTTCTGTACTGAATATTTTTCTAGGAAAATTATTCAATAACATTATAATTATTTTGCGAATAAAGCCCAAATATTTATGAATCGCTCACTGATTTTGAGGTTACACTTGTTTACTATCGATCAGATGTTTTTAAAACAGTTCGAACGCAGCTGACTGATTCAAAGCATTGTCAAATATCATACCGGTTCTCATGCAAGGTAAATATCATTCCTAAAAATTATAAAACTATCAATAAAGGATCAAGAATTTCAAATAAAAAAATAAAATGTATGTATTATTGTTGAAATTATTTATTATTTAAGAAATTGTATTATGCGTCAGGTCTTATGTAACTAAATAGGTCATAGCATGAAATTCTATTATTGATAAAATGGCAGAATTAATTATAATAATCTCAAACCTAATAAAAATTGTACAGAATATTAATTTATTAATAATTTAATTCAACTGAACCACATGGTAATTAAATCTCTTTGGTAGGTCTAAACCATCACAGTGCATAGAAATAGCACCAAGACGGTGATCGTTTGAAAGCAACACATGTTAATCTATTATCAGACAACAACCCTGCCTTATCAGTTACACTAGCACATGTACATTGTATGAGAGGAACTATGTCTATTAGATTAAGCAGTTTTAAGAATTACATAAATTAAATTATTATTGTAATTAAAGGAATTGTATTCTACTACTTGCCACTGACGTCATGTTTACGTCACAAGCGTTCTACCAATGGCAAATTTTTATGCAATTATTACATTGAGATTCCGAGAAGCAAGGTTTAGCCTAAAAGCTTAGAGAGAAAGGCGCAACTTCCCTTTTGAAATCCTTACCGTGTAGATCTCTTTTTATAGTTACCAAAGACCTATTTGTGAAACTTCTTGTTCGATTTTTAAATGTTCTTTTTGTGAGCCGATATTTTTAGGCCAATCTATTTGTTATTTATAAATTTCTGTTCTCATCAATCGATAAATTTAAAAGCTTAAAGTAAACTATCCCGTAATTAATTCGGTGAAGGAGATATTAAATTAAAATTCCCCACGTGCTGAAACCAAAGCCTGGATTGCCGCCGATCAAACGATTTTTGATCTAAAGAAGAAAACCACGACCACCAAGGAATTTCACGTGAGTTATAAGTCATAAGGGGCCCCAATCTACGCTTCGAAAATATTTCAGTGCAGAAAAACATAAATTTTTCTTCGTTAAATTATTGGCCACGCCGACAAGCGCTTTAGCATTTAAGAGCCTAGAATTTACTCATATTAAATTTATAAGATTTTGTAGTTGATTAACTATCCTCCGCTGCCTGAACCACGACCCGAGCATTTTTCTAAAAAATATTTTTTATAGGTAATTCATTTTTCACTATTTTTTCAAAATTGTTCAATTTTATCAATCGTAAAATTCTGTTGAATCACGCATGGTATCATGCAAGCACAAGAAAATTTTTAACTATTCTGTTAATGCCAAATTATTATCAACCTGTAAATCAAATTCTGAACCTGCACTGTATGATTGCATATTTTATTGTAATATATTTCAGTTTTGTTAATTCGCTTTCTGAGTTCGATTATTTCTTAAGCCTGTCAATTATTATGTCTGATACGTTCTATATCATCAAGAACCTATTGCATTGTATTATGCTGGAAATAAAATAACACTCTAATTTGTCAGCTTACCTTGTAGGCACAGTGTTAGTGTGGCTTAGATTAGACTCGGGTGTTGCTTCAATTGTTACAACACATTGGTCCCATTTGCGTTCAACAGACGTGATGTGTTATTAAATAAATTGCCTCGACGGCGCTGACATCCTCTCACTTCTGATCTCCCTTCCTCCCCCGCATAACCGATCTATCTTTCTCTCTCACTTGCCCTTCTCGCTCATATATACTATCATAGTCTATCTGTTTCTCGAAACTGCGGTTAAAGTTCGATTTCTAGTCTCGTTTTTCTACTGATTTTGTTCACCTTTCATTATGACTAAGCGTCCACAGATTTATGTAGGTAGTCTACAGATTGTAATTTTCTACTGATTTTGTTTACCTTCCATTCTCACTATTCATTCATAGAATCATGTAGATAGCCCACAGATTGTAATTTAGTACAGAGAGCTGAGTCAACATTGAATTTGGGCACATTTTCATTGACACTGGAAATCATGTAAAATTCAATAACATCTCTGAATACAGTGCTCTTTCCTGAATGTTCATACAGTTGTAGAACAGAATTTCCGTCCACAGATTTATAACTTATAGTAGATATAGCCTACAGGTTGTAATTTTCTACTAATTTTGTTCACCTTCCATTATCGCTATTAATCCATAGATTCATGTAGATAGCCCACAGATTGTAATTTAGTACAAAGAGCTGAAAGTCAACATTGAATTTGGGCACATTTTAATTAACACTGGAAATCATGTAAAAATTCAATAACATCTCTGAATACAGTGCTCTTTCCGGAATGTTCATACAGTTGTAGAACAGAATTTCCGTCAACAGATTTATTAGTAGATAGCCTTCAGATTGTAATTTTCTTCTGATTTTGTTCACCTTCCATTCTCACTATTTATCCATAGATTCATATAGATACATATTGTAATTTAGTGCAGAGAGCTGGGTCAAGATATAACGTTGAATTTGGGCTCATTTTCATTGACACTTAAAACCATGTAAAAATTCAATAACATCTTTTGATACAGTGTTCTTCCCTGTTCTCATACAGTGTGGAACATTGACAAAAGGAATGATTTGACAAGTTGAAATTGGGTGCCTCTTGATATCAAAATAAGAGTAATACAACGCGCACCGTTAAGCTGCGTACACATACTCGCGCTTCCAACCCGCACCGAGCACGCTCCTCCCTCGTACCCCCCTCGTACCACCATCGAACCACAGTCGCACCGCCCACGCACCCATCATGAACGTTACGGAAGTTGTTAGATCTTTTCGCGTTCCCCGGTCGAACCACTGTTGCTCGCCGGTCGATCATCAATCGCTCTGCTGGAGTGACGTTCGGTTGCGGAGCAGAGCGACAGTCTGTACGCACCTTTAGAATAACAAGGTTCTAACCGACATTTTTGTTGAAATTGAGATTACATCATTAATGAGTATGTCTTGAGTATATCTATGCAGGGAACTGACTTGGGATGCCATCTGTTGGAAAATAAGGGAGTTAGCGAGAATAACAAGGTTCTATTTGACAAAATCAACCAGGTTGTTTTGGGATGACATGGTTCTATCTGCTCTACAGTCATCTGTGTAGCTGCAGCTGTTAGCTTGTTCATTACTTTGTCTACATTGATTGCACAGTAAGCAATGTTGAAGCTTTTAAGGTTATATTTGAGTTAATAAATGAGTATTCTACATAGCAAGTTAATTTTGGAAAACCTTATTCTTTAGTAACGTTCACCCTCAAAATACTAACATGTTGATGTGCATATATGCATTATGTATTAATTCATCCAACAATTTGAAGATCCAACATGGATAAGCTATTTTCAAATATATTGAGTATAGACATAGAGAAACAATAGCATAAGTAGATATCCCATGCTATAGGGCGTTTTTGTCGCAACTTTTACTGTTATCTCAAGCTGATATTCCACGTAGTTCTTTCCTGTGAAGTTTTATGAAGCTGGTAGTCTCTCATATTTTGCCGTTCATACACTCTTACCCGGTCAAAAAGTAAAAATCGACAACAATCGTCAGTAATCGGCTTGAGATAACAGTAAAAGTTGCGACATAAACCCCCTATCATGGGATATCTACTTATGCTATTGTTTCTCTATAGTATAGATAACTGTAGTATAACGTTTTCATCTAGAATAGCTTTGATATAGCAACTAGATGTATATAAATATTGAGTTTGTTTTTTGATCCTGCAGAATTATTCCTCCAATATGTGAACATTCCCTATTTCAGTGATAATAGTGTGAAGTATTTCTTCTATGTTTTGTTTTGAAGCATCTAAATTCAAAAATCTACTTTGTGAAAATAATTAAGGACTGAAAATTGAACAACTACAAGACTTAATCTATTCCTCACTAAATATAACCTTATCTAAATTTGGGAGAGGAATAGCACAAGGTTACCTTATTTTTTCCCTCCCTATCATTTTTATGATGTTCTTATAGTATGAATCAATAAATAATGGTGATAATTTGATGTGTACATGTGGATATTTCCTACTCTAGTGATAATAATGTGAAATATTTCTCGTATGTTTGGTTTTGAAGCATCCAAATTTAAAAATCTACTTTGTGAAAATAATTAATGACTGAAAATTTTGTGAAGTGGACAACTCAACTTATTCCGGACTATGTGTAACCTTATCTAAATATGGGAGAGGAATAGCACAAGGTTACCTTATTTTTCTCTCCCTATCACTTTTATGATGTACTTATTGTATGAATCGATGAAGAATGGTAATAATTTGATGTATAGATGTCGTACATATGAAGTATATTATACATCTTAATAAAATAATATCGAGTGACCTGGCTGGCTCAGGTCTAGTGTCAGAGTTTTCAGTCGCAACTGATCATTTCAGGGCCTCTGACATGACCTAACAACTGTTTCTAGGCAGCCGGGACCGACTAAAATAGTATATTTCGCACCTAAAGCAGAAAATGAGACTTTTCCGGCTCGAAATCAGTTTTCAAGTCCGAGGCCGTGGGCCGAGGACTAGGAAAGATTGAGAGCCGGAAAAACATTTTTTCCCGTGGTGCGAACGCTATTTTTCGCCACACAGAAAAATAAACAATATATATATATATATATATATATATATATATATATATATATATATAAGAATAGTTGTTTACTAAGCACTTCCAAAAGCAGAAGTGAAAGGTGATAGCTCTAGCAAATCTGAGGTAATCTGAATATCAGGAAATTGTCCCAAGTATTTTCATTTTTTATTCTGATTTGTCTAAATAACCTAGAAGATTATGTTCAATTATGTGGGGGATTGAGTTTATACTTTTTTATTCTTTCAAATGACAATAAGATGATATCATTATAAATGTTTTAATTATTGAATAATGAACACAAATAATGAAAAGTTTTTTGATCAGCTGTTTTTTGATCACCTTTCTCAGTACCATGTTAGCGGCTGGAAAGGGTAGTACTCTTTCAGGTCTAGGCAGAAAGAAACCTGTTCTGACGTCAGACGAGAGTCGTCTGCAAACAATGCTTTTCAGATCTATGTAGGGACTGGAAAACAGCTGCTTTCTGTGCAGTGTGGCGAAAAATAGTATACATCTTAATACTCCTTAAAATCATCTCTCGTGTCTCGTCTCAACTCATCAGATGCAACGGAGAAGGTGGGGTGGAAAAGAGAGATGGGACCTTAAAATCATCTCTCGTGTCTCGTCTCTCTACTGATCAGATGCAACGTAGATGGTGTAGTTGAATAGTGGAACTAAGCTAACTCATCTTCTAGATAGTTTGATTGTTTTGTAATCTTCGTGACTGTTGCTTTGTAAATGCTAACCCAAGCCTCTAAATCAACTTTTGATTAGAAGATGACACGCAAGAAACAACCGACATCCTATGCTGGATCATTTTGCTTAGAGCATCTCTGTCATATAGTGAGATCCTCTATAATCTGTCAGCATTAGTTGGATATGAAACATTAATGTTATTTATAAGGAACTAGCTGTCAACATTCCTCATGAATGGAATAAATACTATCTATTCAACTAATACAGACAGTTTGAAGTGAATCTGACTTCAGGTTAGTTTGGGCAGTCATTCAAGTAGATAGGTTGTTGTTGTGAAGGGGCAATTAGCTGCACAAGAAGGATGAATGACTCAATTAGTTGGCTATTCCGTGTATGTAAAAGACAATCAGACAGTGTTTATGGTCTTCAAAGTAAATGATAGCAAACCCTATGCATGGGAGCTTTTCATTTGCACGTATTGCTTGTATGAGTTATATGTTCACTCAAAAAATCACTTCATTTATATGTTTCAATGTTTCAAAGTTCACTCAACTATGTAACATCTTTAAGGTCAATTATTGAAGTATTTTGTGGGCTCTATTACGTTCAATATGCTCAAATACGTTCACTTAATTTAGTTTTTAATCCATCTCATATTGTATATTACTACTCTCTCCACTAATACTATACTACTCTCTCCACATTTCTACAATTTCTCTTTTTTAATGAGTTATAATGGAGTTATGAGAAATCTACCATGATATGTATCATTCTTTTTCGATTCCCATGTGCTCGGTTCTCATTTGATTAGTATCGAAGCAAAGTGAAGTGATTAGCATAACTCGCCAGATAAGTTTTGAAATATACTATACAAAACCATCAAAATTCAAAATTTTATAATTGAACGAGTGTCAGCGAGTTCTCACTTTTAACTTACTGAAGACCAAAGTCGTTGTCCGTCTGTTTGTATATCCGACAATAACATTAGAAAGGACTGATCAATCAGCTTCAAATTTTGAACACGTATTCTTTGGACCTTTTTACAGGTCAAGTTCGTTGGACAACAAAATTGACTCACTCCTTCGTCCTTTTCCACTAGTATTAATTATACATTTATCCTATGTTTGATTGACTTTTATATGAATAATTTACTGAAATCAGAGAGAAAGACATTGGGTGAATGAGGCAGAGGGACAGACAAAGAGACCGAAGAGATTTTAATATGGAATTGACTCTGGTAGTTAACAAGAATTAATAATGTTGTAGAGAGAGACTTGAAAGCAATGTAATTTAGCACATTTCTCACTTTTCTCTATTTTTATGAGTTATGATGGATGAAGTTATGAGAAATTTACCATGATATTTATCATTCTTTCTCGATTCTCATTAAGATAGATTCAATTCACATTTGTTCGGTTCTCATTTGATTAGTATCGAAGCAAATTTAAGAGATCAGCATAACTCACCAGATTAGCTTTAAACTGACTATACAAAACCTTAAAAATTCAAAAATCATGATTCCTGGACGGAAAATCAAGTGACGTAGCAGTGTGTGATTCCATAAACTTGACCTCTAGATAACATAAACATTCTATCAAAACTTTTGGAGAGAAATAGCACGGGCTGAGCCTAGTTTTTCCTCCAATGTCATATTTATATTGTGAGTATAGTGTTTTTTACAATGAATGAATAAATAGAATCAAAAAAATATTTATTTATACAGTATCTATTACTATGATTATACTATATACACTATTAAATACATACTATCATCAATACCTTAGATAAACCAAAGGACTATACAAAACTCCTTGCTGAAGTATGGAGAGTTTAGCTGATTGAGTATTAAGAGTAACCTTCCTGATAGATAACTTGGGGTATAGAGTCAAGTAACAGTGCATACTAAGAGCAATTGGGTAGTGAGCTTTGGCAATATGTTGAGCAGGTGAGTCCTCTCTAATTTACAACTCATGTACGTCACGACTTGATGCTAATATCAGCCGACACTGATGACACTGATTGAACTCGATCACGAATACGATATTATCTATCTCTTTCATCACTGCAAGGCTTGTCACGTTATTCTTTATATTTAAATAACGATTAGCCTCCTGCTTGGCATCAGTCGGTAAAGCATGAGATTTGATATAATTATATAATTAGGTCGTGGTTTTCTAATAGTATTCAGTCTTAAAAATCTTGATAGGCCTAGGTATGGGCTTCTCCTATAACTCTTGTAATTCAATAAAAAATAAATATATATAAATATGATACTTATACAATAGTGTTGAGGAATAATAAATAAATTGCACACCATAAACGTTTCATACATATATTACACAAATAATGCAAAAAAATAAATCGAGGCAAGAAATATATAAAGAGCGATAAAAAATATAATATAAAAATAGAACAATAATTGAAATCAATAAAATATCACAGGCTAAATTCTATATTCTAGATTTATGGCACGAATCATTACCATGTGCCTTTATATTAAAATCATATGCATTCTTTTGCATGTAGCTGCGATATGCGCTTGCTAATACTTGTCGATTTGGACAATTCAATTAAAAAATATGTGCTTTAAGATCAGCTTGATAAATTAGCCACTAATAATCCAAATATATATATATATTAAAATCTCTGGTGCTTAGCAGATTTCTTTGTATCGAATATATATTTTTATCTCAGGGTGCAAGATTCGGCACCTGACGGAATAGGTAGAGCCATTCATCTAGTGAATTAGAGCTATAACAAATTATCGCAAATTATATTGCAAAAAATTAAATATCATATGCATATGTTTTGATAGCCTAGATTTTGTGCTTCTTTGATTTAATAGAAATTTCTGAAATATTGATCTATATTTTTCTTTCAAATAAATACCTTTAATACTAATTTTACTTGCGCAAGTATTACTCTTATTAATTTCTTAATTTATAATAAAAACCCTTTCGGCGAGCTAGCTTTGATCATTAGATTAATTCGAAGCACTAGGGCGCCCATCACTAATTCAATATTAATCACTCACGTGTCGAAAATCTTCTTGTAATCCGCCGATGTCGATCCAACTCCATGTGGTCCGGGAATATGGTAGCCGGAATCGTCTCTTCCAAGGGGTTATAAATTTATTTAAAAATGAAAATGACTTCTGCTTCACAATAGCATCACGAAGTCTTTTAAGAAATTTAATAATTTACTTTAACTTTAACTTTTACAAAATCATTATCAAGGTACTACGCTCTAAAATATTTGGGGTCCTCTCCTGGTGGCATTTTGTTGGCGAGTGCTGGTTCTCCTTTCTCAAGTTTTACAGATCCTATTTCCGACTTTCAAATTAGCATAAAATTTAAATATCTTAGTCCTCCGCCATTTAGGTTCTAATAGATCTTACAAAAAATACCAAAATATTGCTTAGATTGTATGATTAATAATTTCTTTGCATTCGAGCCATATCGATAACATAGACTATACAAAGTTTTAACACAAAATCCGGTACATTTATATAAATATATAGAAATATTTTTGAATTGGCCTACAGTTGCCGCCTATTAACTGCCGTTTTACTATTGGTGCATGCAAATTTTATTCGGTATTCATGCGCCTGGTAACTCTTATTTCCTGAATACACTTAATTATTTTTATTTGGTTTTTTATTTATGCTCTTTACATGCTAGCTAATATTCTATACATTAATATTAATTCCATGCTACCTAATAATTAGCCACGTGATCAGATGTTTTTTCACATTGCACACCATCTGATTGCAATAAAGCTCTGCCAAGGGGTTTTGGTCAGATTCTATGTTTCTCGGTTTGATCGATCTCTAGGTCACCGATCCGTGAATACATGTACATAACCTCAATCTTCAAATATTTTATATAATAATCTATTTATGAGCAATAAAATTCCTTCAAATCCTTTTTAGGTTTTTGTACCATTTAGCCAGAACAAGCTGATGCTATCTAATCTTAGTTATTATCTATTTGGCGATATTAGCCAGTTACTTTATTTTCAGACCTATTACTGTTTCTGTTAGGAATTTTTATCTACCCAAATTTGATACCTTTACAGGCTTAAGAGGGTTTCAGATTGAACGACTTGTATTGCAAGGCCAAGAACTTTCAATTTTTGATGGACAAGGTTTCCGGGTGAGCAAGAAACAGAAAATAGCTGTTCAAAATGATATGGATAATATTTTAAGTTCTTTTAACTGAGTATTGAGGTTTTAAAAGGATTACTTTGATGTTATTTTCAAGGAGTTTTGAATAGTATGAGATCCACCCCAAGATTTAAAACACTCGTTGAAATTCTGGAATGGAGGCTGTGCAATAGCTAAAAAATAGACCTTCTACTGGTGATATTTTTCAAAGATTTTCGATTTGTATACTATCAAGCTATCGAAATGAAAAAGTTTTCTCAGGAAAACATTTTTATCCCGATCATTATTTTTTGAGATATGAGGGCCTGAAGTTTAAATTCATGGGACAGAACATTTCAAGTTCGGTAGAAGATAAATCAATGAGATTTGGAGGATAGATTCTTCATGGTATAGTTGATCTAATAGAATAAGAATTTTCTGAAAATATCAATTTTTGAGAAAGTTCAACTAAAGGTTAAAGCTGAAGGAAAATTATTGTAAATCAGACTTATAGTCCATACAAAATGAGTTTTGACTTGTACGCGGGGCAGAGAAATGGAGGGAGATCAGCCCAATTACAGTGATTCTTTTAAAGAAGTGCAGTTGCCAGTTTGTCGATTAGACTCAGTCGACTCAGTGCTTTCAGAGAGGAGCATCGTATGCGTATCATGAGCAGTTGAACACTCAATAAGCTAACCGCTTTACAGCACGACAACATCGCCGCAGCTGTATCCCTACTTTTCTCTGCTCAGCATATCCCTCCAATTGCAAACTAATTTTGTATGAAATACATAGTGATGGTAGAATACTATTTAAAATACCATGCGTTGGAAATTATGTATCCTATATTTTCCCTCCTCACAATCCTCTGCAAATCCAAACATTAACTATACCATTCATCTATAAATAAAAGCGAAATGGCACTCACTGACTGACTGACTCACTCACTCGCAGAACTAAAAATCTACCGGACCAAAAACGTTCAAATTTGGTAGGTGTGTTTAGTTGGCCCTTTAGAGGCGCACTTAGAACGGATTTGGAAAAATTTCTAAAGATACCCTCAAAATCTGCGTTTTTCCAGCGTTTTCTCAGCTTTATCGAGAACAAATGAACAGAAAATGTCCAAATTTAGTACAGAAGTTCAGCTAGGGTGTAATAATGTTGTGTTAGAAGGAATTGGCAATAACGTCAAAGATACGCACAAAATTAGCGTTTTTTCAGCGTTTTTTGCCTTTTCTCAGATTTATCGATAATTAATGAACAGAAATTGTTCAAATTTAGTACAGAAGCTAAGCAAGGGTGTAAAAATGTTGTGTTAGATGGAATTTGAAATAATGCCAACGATACGCCCAAAATTAGCGTTTCTTCAGTTCTTTCATCAAGTAATAGACAGAAAATGTTCAAACTTGGTACAGAGGTTAAGCTAGGGTCTAGAAATTTTTTGATGAGGTGACTTTAATATTTCATTGAAGATACGCCCAGAATCAGCGTTTTCCCAACGTTCTTCTCAGCTTTTCTGCGTTTTCTCAGTACTTTGACTTTCTGATGGAATGAAGCATGCTCAAATCAAAAATGCAGGCGAGCGAAGCGAGCCCGCTGATCTCATTTTTGGACGATCCAGTCGGGGGTCCAGGGCAGAGCCCCCTATCTAGACGGATATGGCGGGCGAAGCGAGCCTGACGGCTAGTATTGTATAATGCACATTACTCAATCCTCGATTAGGTTATTGGCAATAATATTGATCTTTGACCGATTATATTCCATTTCTTAGGCACAAATTGGAGCCACAACAACACGCTCAGCCAAAAATGACAGGAGAACGAAAACAAGTTTATTAGTTTGTTTATATGCGGGCGTCTAATCTAACTACATAATATACCGGCAAGAGTCGAGAACCGAAATCTGTGCGAGTTGAAATCTACATGGAAACAAGGCGTGTTGCCTGGGGGCGCAAATTGCGGGGCCTCACCGGCCTCTTACCTCATCCGGCACTCGCTTTATTCGTATTAATATTGCAACTGACTTGGATATATTGCCAGTCAACGCGGCAGAGAGGGTACAAATTGGAGAGACGATAACACATTAGAGAGAGGATAAAGCATTGGAGAGAGATTCAGTTTTGGATTCAACAAGTGGGAGGGAGAGAGAAGGTTGAGCAGAACAAAATTAGATACAATAAGAAGTGAAGGTAGTGTGAGTGTATTAGAAGAGAGAAAAAGAGATAGAGGGGGAATATGATGGAAGAGCAATAGGAAAGGATGAAGGAAAGGATCGAGAGAAAAAATAAAATTAGCTGAAGTGAGGAATTGAAGGAGTATAAGGAGGAATTCCGTTCTGAATTTGGAGGAAAAGAAAAGAGAAGGAAAAGAGGATTGATTGATTGATTGATTGATTGATTGATTGAGTACTTTATTTATGTAGATTACAATATATTCTGTCTTAAACACTTATATACAATAGCTTACAATACAGCAAAATTATAGATGAATTTACATGATATAGACTAAGAAAATAATTATTGAACTGTATATGATATGAAAACGCAATTTGTAATATAATAACTATAGATAATAATTATATTGTTATGCATCTACATAAATTGGCGGAGCTTTGGACATATCAATGTCCATTCTTCGGAAAGAATATTAAAAATATCCTCCCCACTAACTCTCTACCAGAACGTTAATTTCATTATTTAAACTAAGGATTTATTTATTAATGGAAATATTGTAAAAGTTTTAATCAATATGAATATTTAAGAGAAAAAAAACAGAAAATTTATAAAGTAAAATAATTATATAGGTAGATAAGATCAAATAATTGATTAATAAAATGGAGTAGGCTGAAAGTAGATCAGGGTAATCAACTTTCAGTAATATACAGCAGTATGCAGTGGATAAGTGAAAGAACATGAGCTTATATAATATATATATATACAATTCGTTCTATAACAGGTTTAAAGGTTTTGTATTTGTGGGATGGGTGGGGGATGGTTGTCATGTGATCGTTCTAGGGCCGGACAGTTTCAGTCATTTCTTCCAAAAGATGTTTTTTTAAAGTCAGGATGAAGCTCGCTCGGCTCTCGATGGACCTGATAGAAACAGGAAGTGCATTCCATGCACGACAGGCACTGACTAAGAAGGATTTTGTGAAAATAGTAGTTCGATGATTGGGTATCCTTAAAGTACTTTCTCCGGTTCTAGTATGTGAAGCATCTATCCTCCTACCTTCAGAGACAAATTTGAAATCATCTTTAAAATAATTCGGATTACCGTATTTCAAGATATCTCTAACAAGCTTGACTATTCGAAAAAGCCTCTGATCGGGAAGCTTCAATGTTGAACTAGCAATGTGGGCTGGGGTGATATGATCATGGCGTTGGAGAGAGTAGACGAAACGTAGACAATAATTTTGGCAACGCTGTAGTTTATCATTCAGAGTGACTTGCATATCGTTAAGAACAGAATTACAATACATTAAATGTGGGAAGATGAGAGATTGAACCAATAATAATTTAATGTTTCTAGGGAGGATATCGTGCATTTTCTTCAATGCATGCATGGCTGAGAATACCTTTTTACAAGTTTTGTTCACTTGTTCTGACCAGTCAAGAGTATTATTCATAATAATGCCTAAATTTTTAACTGAGCTACAGTAAGGAATGTCATTACCGTCTACACTAATTTTGTGAATCGATTCAAGGTCAATATTGTTTATAAGACGAGAATATCCAATTATAATGGGTTGTGTTTTGATGGGATTAAGCTTAAGGCCATTTTTCTTTGTCCATTCCACTATCGAATTGATATCCTGATTCATTATTCCAACTGTTTCATTAATTTTTGTTATGGGACAGCTTAAATAGATTTGAAGGTCGTCTGCATAAGTATGGAAACTGGAGAATTTGATAATGGAAGAAAGGTCATTAGCATACAAAGTGAAGAGGAGAGGGCCTAAAATTGAACCTTGTGGTACTCCATGCATAACGTTTTTCCAAGTTGACTTTTTGTCACCGACAGATACACATTGTTTCCTACCTAATAGATAGGATTTAAACCAAACTAACGAGTTGCGACTGAAACCAAGAATAGCCAACTTATTCAGAAGGACTGTATGATTAACAGTATCGAATGCTTTAGAAAAATCAAATAGGGTGAGGATGGTGCATTTTCTTTGGTCCATAGCTAACCTTATATCATCAGTGACACGAAGCAGAGCTGTCTCAGTTGAATGGAATTTTCTAAAGCCTGATTGAAAGTTATGAAGCTTACTATTGTTGTCTAGAAATTTTACAACTTGAGCATGAATGAGTCTTTCTAGCACTTTGGACAATGCAGGTAAAATACTGATTGGTCTAAAATCCTAAACTTTATTGGGTGATGGAACTTTATTTAGAGGGCGAACCAGAGCAAACTTCCAGTTTTCAGGGAAAATGCCTTCTTCAAGTGACTTGTTGAAAATGTATGTAATGGTTGGTAAAACAGCAAATAACATCTTCTTGATAAATTTAATTGGAATTTTGTCTACACCCGTAGCATTACTATGAATACGTTGAATTGCTCTGAAAGTGTCTTCTTCTGAGATTGGATGGAAATGAAATTGATCAGTGATTGGTAAATCTAAGTTTGTAACCTGCTCTTCAAGATCATCTATATGATTAGCAATGACAACTTCGTCGCGTTGGTTAGAGTGTGAAACAAAATGTCCATTTATATTATTCAATGGTAAGTCAATTTGTGGATTCGATTTCTGTTTGCCAAGCCCGAATTCTTCTATTCCCTGCCAAAGTGATTTAGAGTCTTGTCTATTGTTTGTCATAAACGAATTCAAGTACCTAATCTTTGAGTTCCGTAATTCCTGTTTAACCCTATTTCTAAGGCTCCTGTACTCTATCAAACTGTCCAAGTCAAATGTCTTTTTAAATTTTCTATGTGCTTTGTCTCTACGTCCCATCATCTTAAGTATGTCTTCAGTCATCCACGGTACTCGTCGTTTTCTATTAATCCTCCTTGTCACATAAGGTGCATGTTTGTCATACAAAGTCAAAGTCCAATTTTCGAAAGTCTTGACCATGTCATCAACTGAGGGTAATGCTTCAATTTGATGCCATGGAGTCTGAGCCACATCAGTCAGGAAGGCGGCTTCATCAAAGTTTTTGAAGTCTCTATAAGTGATAATTTTCTGTTCTGGCTTGGAGAGGAGAGAGGATGAGGAAGTGAGTAGGAAGGAATGAATAGAGAGAAAGGAATAGAGTGATATGAAGGGAACGATTATAAAGAAGTAGAAAATTAGCTGAAGTGAGAAATTGAAGGAGTACAAGGAGGAATTATGTTCTGAGATGAAGAGAGTAAGTGATTGTACGTCAGAAGAGAGAGTAATAGAGAATGATTGGAGAGAAATGGAGTGATATGGAGGAGGAATTAAGAAGATATTGGATTATCAAGTCACAGTAACCGATGAAAAGTAGAGAGATTTTAGATGGAAATTGAGATTAAGATTTGATTGAAATTATGAGTAGGGTAATGGAGATGAAAAAACAATTATTATGATAACTGAGAAATGGAAGTATCAAGAATAGTGCGAGAAAGAGGGACAGGTTGAATGGAGAGAAATTACTAATTTCATTAGTCAGTAATAATGATATCACTAATGAAATTTAGATTTTTTTGAGCTCTAGAGATTTGGAAAATGATTAAACTCTTGAATGATTTCCATTCATTCAATAATACTTATGAATGGAGGAAGAGTAAGCCTACGTTATTGGACAATATTCGGACACACATAATTGAACGACAATATTTTTCAAGTAACGAAGACGTTGAATACTATTTGTAAATCTGTCTAGTCGAATAATAGGTGTTAAGACAAGAGCTCCGGAAGAATATTTCTTGATAGTTGTATATTAAATTTGGGGCGCTAATTTTGAATATGGCTTACTATGGAAAACAAGGTTGTGCTTCATTCATGAACATTAAGGTGCGTACAGATATACGCGCCTCCAACCCGCTCCACGCACGCTCCGCCCTCGGTCCACCATCGTTCCGCCATCGCTCCGCAGTCGCACCGATCATCAACGTTGATGATGTTAGCTCTTCTCGCGTTCCACTCTTGCTCGATCATCAATCGCTCTGCTCGAGTGACGTTCGGTTGCGGAGCAGAGCGAATGTCTGTACGCACCTTAATATTATAAAGCAAGATTATTTCGGGGCTTCCTCAGTTTCCTTGAATCTCCTGCAAATCATGCTGTCTAATCTTCTTCATAAGTACCGTACCTTCTCCATTGCGAAGGTTGGCTTGCATCATGGCAATTCTCACCTTGCTGTGCTGTGCTGTTCAATATGAAACACCATCCCGGCCTTTTTGAGACTTAATTGAATCCATTTATCGTGCATAAATGCATTCGTATCCTTTCACTCAAAATTCTTTCAGTCATAGTATCTTATTCTATGATTTTCAAATCAAATCAAAATTTTTTATTCACAATACAAACAGTTTGAGGGTCCTGCCAAACCCAAAGGTTTTTCGACGGGTGCCCAGTTACAGGAAAAAAATGAGTTACAAAAGATAAATAAACTTAGACGAAATAAATATTACACTTCGAAGATTTTAAGTAAAAAATGAAAGAAAACTAATGCAAAATGAAAAAATAAAATAAGAAATATACATCAGATTTTGATACAGAATTAATAAAAAAGGGAAAAATGAAAATTTATTAGAAAGGAATAAAATAATAAGGAAAAGGGAAAAATTTTTTTTACACAAGTAATAGTACATTTTTATCGTACTGAAAGTTTTCCTGAAAGTTTTAGTATTCTTTAGAGATCACAAGAGAATCAGACATGGTAACTTTCTATTGTAAGTCGAATAATAATAGCAGACTAGGAATAAGGTGGGTGACATTACTCACTCCATTGTCAGACAGGCTAATAACAGTGACACATACATCGTACATGTGCGCGATTGTAGTACAAGTAAATTTTATTTCAATGGTCTGTGTGTAAACCCCTCCCACAGTATTACAACGCTCTATCAACCAATTTTGTTCTCTACCTCGTGTAAAGTTGTATTGAACATTGCACATAACATTCATCATTATAATTCCTGAAGTTTTGATTTATTTTCATTGTTCTCCAACATTTGTTGTCCACAAAATACATGTTTGGATTTGCAGTGAAATCAACTCTGTCTTTGAAAAGAAAACAGCGAGTAAAATAATAATTCAGTCGAGTTTATACATTTAATGAGCCGTTACGTCCATATATCCGCTGTGAGTTGGACTCTGCCTTCCTCAATGCCATAAATAATCCCCGAAATATCACTTTCTACTTTGCCAGGGTCAATTTTTTTTATTTGTGGGAGGAAAACTGCTATAAAATTGTTTTGTTCCTTGAAGGGCAAGTTTTACGGTGATTTTTAGCCCGATCTGTTCTGACTGTATCTGTTTAAACTGTCAGTATTCCTATGGGAATCACATCAGAGCTTCCCATTCGACTAACGCTGACAATTTGAAGTGCAATGAAGCAGCCCTTGAACCCGATCAATAGTCATTGATCTCATAAATCCTGGAGACGTTTTTTACAATCCTAAGAGTAGGAAGTCTGCCAGTCTCACTTTCCTTCTTTGAATGACAGAGAAAAAGATTGTGACTAAACCTACAACATAACGGGCTGCTGCAAAACTTATGTACTAAATCGTACTGGAGAAACAAATTTGTGAGACTTGTCTGAAGGAACAACAAGCAACAAAAATAACATGACGTTTTGATTGAAAAACACTGTCATAAACCTGCATCATGGTATGGTGATTAAGACAATGGTCAATGCAGTATATATGACCATGGTGGAGAATTCAATATTTTTCTCTTCGAAATTTTTCACTTTCCTACAATTTCTCATCTTCTAGGGTGATGTGGCAGAAAAGACCTGAAGTCCTAACTTCGGCCTTGATGAAGGCGGATAAATAAATCAATCTCTATGGCTGCTTACTAATGGTGAGACATTCATGATAAACATGTCATCAGTGAGAGACTTGAAATGTCATCAGTGACGTAAAATAAACGACCAATAACTATAAATCAACCAAAGGACAATTACAAATTATAATAATACTAAATTAATTCAACCTCAAAAAAGTGTGGTAAAGGAAAATAAACAGCAAAAAATCGAAGATACAAAACCTAACCTCAAAAAATGTTGTTTAAAACCTTTTGCTGTGATGAGGCAACAATGAATGACAACATGTATGTATACACATGTCAATCATGCATGTTCTTTCGTTAGTGACCAGCCTTACTGGAATCTAATATTCCTCTCTTGTTCTCTGCATTATTAGAAATTCTTCAAGATATTTTTGCCATCCACGAGTTTATTCTTCAATCTGTGCATCTAAGCTTATAAGTATTAACAGCTGAATAATATTATTCATTTTGCATGATGAAAAATTTGGCTCCAACCCTTCACATTGAAATATTCACTTCACTGTATTCTGATTGTTCATTACCTTTGGGATAAAAGTAAAGAACTCCATCAATATCGAATACTTAAATAATATTCTAGCATGTGGATTTCATCGTAGTAAAAAGATAGCATAAAACTGCGATTACACCAAAGATATTAACAAAATGTTAATAACTCAATCCTTATAAATTATATTAGATTTAACATAACTTATCATACACATGATGGAGATGTGTGTTTGTCAACTTCCGTTCAATCTAATAGAATTTATAAGGATTAAGTTATTAACATTATTTTAATAACTTTGGTGTAAACCCAGCTTAAGTATACTATCTTTTCTATAACTATAATCCCATGCACCATTACATCAAGTAGCTACTAACTGACTACTACCTTCATGAACATCTCATTTATTATTTCTCTCTATATGACTTTGTCTCTTCTGCTTCTGCCTACCTGCTTTCTCTTACTGGTGCACAAACTCTTCCTCTCGCTTTTCGAATCATTTCCTGGACAAGAATTTATTGTCCCACCATCTTCCCAAACACTGCGGCTACATCCAGGCCATAAAACAATCCTGCCATCAGGAGAAGGAAGATAGCTGTTTCCTACTTCATTTCCCTTTTGTCCTTGTTCGTTTCAGAATTATTAATATGATTATTATTATCGTTTTTGGTGAATTCATTCATATTTATTATGATTTATGTTATCTGCTATTAAGTAACTGATGTAGTAGAGTAGTCGTTATCGGTCTATTCCTTTCTCCATACTATCATTTTGAAAATTATAAAAGAAAGTGTCAAGGAAAGCGAACAGTTTTTTTACTCTTCCTCTCGCTGTTTGAATCATTTCCTGGACAAGAATTTATTGTCCCCGCCATCTTCCCAAACACTGCTGCTACATCCAGGTCATAAAACAATCCTGCCATCAGGAGAAGGAAGATAGCTGTTTCCTACTTCATTTCCCTTTTGTCCTTGTTCGTTTCAGAATTATTAATATGATTATTATTATCGTTTTTGGTGAATTTATTCATATTTATTATGATTCATGTTATCTGCTTCTACGAAAAGTTTGAAACTCACTGATGTAGTAGGGTAGTTGTTATCTGTATGTTTCTTTCTCCATACTATCATGTTGAAAATTATAAAAGAAACTGTCAAGAAAAGCGAACAGTTTTTTAACGACAGCGAAAAATTTTTTCAACGATTTTCCATGCCAAAGCTATTCAGCCTACTTATTAATCTCACAATCATCCCGAACTATATCAATTTTTATCACATCAATTTTCTCTAATTATTACTACTAAAAAGCTCATTCATACTTCTCATTCTTCTCAGTGCTCTCAACAATTCAGTGGCAAGTTGACCACGAATACTGATTAGTGTGGTCATTTTGTGGTCAAATTACTATTTTTTAAAAATTGTAATTTGCTATGTTTTTGTGAAAAGGAATCAATAAATTTCAATTTCAAAAATTCACTCCTCCTCCTCCCATCCTCAAATCCTCCTTTTCCTTTTTCTCTCAATTCCTACTCTCATGTGGAATGAGAGCCTTCCTTTGCCTTTCTTGAGGTTCTCTCACGTCAACCTAACAAGGTCGCAAGTCACGTTTAAAATTGACGAGCGCTGACCTATCGTCAGCATTGCGCATGCGCACACAAAGAAAGTTCCACACAAGGAAACTGATCCTGAACTGTAGCAGAGCGCTTGCAATAATGTATCAAGTTCAAGTGGTCGACTGTCTGTGATCGATGTTTGCCGTCGATATATCGTTCGATGTATCGACAGAAGGCCGTGTGACCTGATTGGTAGTGAAGAGACTGGAGACTGGTGACTGGAGACGCTATAATACATTATCTGAGCCGTTACTACGGAGGCATCTTGAAGGCTATAGTGACGTCCACGTTATAATGGCAGTGGAGAAAGATAGGAGAACAACGTTGCCGATCCACACTGTCTTGTCAATGCCTTCTTGACGATAGCTGATACAGGTTTATCAATGTTAATATTGATTGTTCATTCTCTTTTAAAATAATCAATTATATTTTATTGGGCAAGAAATTATATTTTTCAAGAATTTTCATAATTAAGATGAGATGTTTTGTCGATTAATTATTAATTATTTATTCTACATTGTTAAAAGCCGATCTGGCAACAGAGCAAAGCGAGAGAGAGATTGCGCTATCCGCTTTGTTGAATGATAGACAAGGACAGCAATAACATTGCTAATCAAATACTGCCATTATAACGTGGACCTCAGTATTTATAGGTTAGGTTTGACGCGATTCTGATACAGTTGGGCTATTGCACAAAAGCCAGTTGAATTATAACCGTGATGAAATATGTCACTCAAAGAAATCTTCTTTCCAAATTATCTGTTTCTGAGTGGTGATTGGTTCTCGACTTGACATTCAATCATGATTAATATTTAACAGTTTTTTGAATTTTAATCAAGATTAAATGCCACGAGAACCAATCACAGACGTCTTCTTTCCTAAACAACTGTCTGGTTCTCGTGACATTCAATCATGATTAAAATGTAACAGCCTTTTAAATTTTAATCAGGATTAAATGCCACGAGAACCAATCACAGACGTCTTCTTTCCTAAACAACTGTCTGGTTCTCGTGACATTCAATCATGATTAAAATGTAACAGCCTTTTAAATTTTAATCAGGATTAAATGCCACGAGAACCAATCACAGACGTCTACTTTCCTAAACAACTGTCTGATTGGTTCTCGTGACATTCAATCATGATTAAAATGTAACAGCCTTTTAAATTTTAATCAGGATTAAATGCCACGAGAACCAATCACAGACGTCTTCTTTCCTAAACAACTGTCTGATTGGTTCTCGTGACATTCAATCATGATTAAAATGTAACAGCCTTTTAAATTTTAATCAGGATTAAATGCCACGAGAACCAATCACAGACGTCTTCTTTCCTAAACAACTGTCTGGTTCTCGTGACATTCAATCATGATTAAAATGTAACAGCCTTTTATATTTCATGCATCTTAAGTGCTCTCAACAATTCAGTGGCAAGTTGACCACGAATACTGATTAGTGTGGTCATTTTGTGGTCAAATTACTATTTTTTAAAAATTGTAATTTGCTATGTTTTTGTGAAAAGGAATCAATAAATTTCAATTTCAAAAATTCACTCCTCCTCCTCCCATCCTCAAATCCTCCTTTTCCTTTTTCTCTCAATTCCTACTCTCATGTGGAATGATAGCCTTCCTTTGCCTTTCTTGAGGTTCACTCACGTCAACCTAACAAGGTCGCAAGTCACGTTTAAAATTGACGAGCGCTGACCTATCGTCAGCATTGCGCATGCGCACACAAAGAAAGTTCCACACAAGGAAACTGATCCTGAACTGTAGCAGAGCGCTTGCAATAATGTATAAAGTTCAAGTGGTCGACTGTCTGTGATCGATGTTTGCCGTCGATATATCGTTCGATGTATCGACAGAAGGCCGTGTGACCTGATTGGTAGTGAAGAGACTGGAGACTGGTGACTGGAGACGCTATAATACATTATCTGAGCCGTTACTACGGAGGCATCTTGAAGGCTATAGTGAAGTCCACGTTATAATGGCAGTGGAGAAAGATAGGAGAACAACGTTGCCGATCCACACTGTCTTGTCAATGCCTTCTTGACGATAGCTGATACAGGTTTATCAATGTTAATATTGATTGTTCATTCTCTTTTAAAATAATCAATTATATTTTATTGAGTAAGAAATTATATTTTTCAATAATTTTTCATAATTAAGATAAGATGTTTTGTTAATTAATTATCAATTCTACATTGTTAGAAGCCGATCTGGCAGCAGAGCAAAGCGAGAGAGAGATTGCGCTATCCGCTTTGTTGAATGATAGACAAGGACAGCAATACCCTTGCTAATCAAACACTGCCATTATAACGTGCACCTCAGTATTTATAGGTTAGGTTTGACGCGATTCTGATACAGTTGGGCTATTGTACAAAAGCCTGTTAAATTTTAACTGTGATTAAATGTCACTCAAAGAAATCTTATTTCCAAATTAGCTGTCTCTGAGTGGTGATTGGTTCTCGTGACATTCAATCATGATTAATATTTAACAGTTTTTTGAATTTTAATCAAGATTAAATGCCACGAGAACCAATCACAGACGTCTTCTTTCCTAAACAACTGTCTGATTGGTTCTCGTGACATTCAATCATGATTAAAATGTAACAGCCTTTTAAATTTTAATCAGGATTAAATGCCACGAGAACCAATCACAGACGTCTTCTTTCCTAAACAACTGTCTGATTGGTTCTCGTGACATTCAATCATGATAGAATGTAACAGCCTTTTAAATTTTAATCAAGATTAAATGCCACGAGAACCATCACAGACGTCTTCTTCCCTAAACAACTGTCTGGTTCTCGTGCAATTTAATCTTGATTAAAATTTAACAGCTTTCTGTGCAACCGGGTCTCAAACTAACTCTGAATTGTCAGTATTCCTTTATAGATAACATCAATGTTCCCCATTCAAACAATTCTGACAGTTTAATGTGAATCTCTGTAAGAATATTTCTTGAGTGATTCATCTTAAACTGTCAGAATTCCTCATAAAGAATGACAAAGATTCCTATTCAGTTAATTCTGACATTTCAAAATGAAATGTTGAAGTAAAATGAAACAGATCAAAGTAAAAGAGGAACTTAGTGTTTTTGTGTGCTCACTTACCAATCTAGTGTGGACCTTTTTTTTATTTTTCTTTATTAAATTAACTATCCTATCATCCCACCTCACCTTTTTTCCTAATCCTTTTTTTCCCTCTCAAGGATTTAAAGCCTTCCTAGTACATGGGTAACCATAGTTGGAAGAGCTTCAATCCCACCCCTTTTGTTTTTTTTTTGGTTTTTTTTTTCTCTTTACACCAAATTCTGAATTAGCATCTTGTACGGACATTTTTGTTTTTTTTTGTACTAATTTTGCTAGTTGTTTATTCTTGTTGTAATTTAATATTACTTGTATTTTATGTATGTGTGTAAAGGAAAATAAATTGAAATTGAAATTGAAAATGAATCTCTGTAAGAATCTTTCTTGAGTGATTCATTTCAATCTGTCAGAATTCCTCATAAAGAATGACAGAGATTCCCATTCAGTTAATTCTGACATTTCAAAATGAATCTCTGTAAGAATCTTTCTTGAGTGATTCATTTTGAACTGCCAAATTCCTCATAAAGAATGACAGAGATTCCCATTCAGTTAATTCTGACATTTCAAAATGAATCTCTGTAAGAATCTTTCTTGAGTGATTCATTTCAATCTGTCAGAATTCCTCATAAAGAATGACAGAGATTCCCATTCAGTTAATTCTGACATTTCAAAATGAATCTCTGTAAGAATCTTTCTTGAGTGATTCATTTCAATCTGTCAGAATTCCTCATAAAGAATGACAGAGATTCCCATTCAGTTAATTCTGACATTTCAAAATGAATCTCTGTAAGAATCTTTCTTGAGTGATTCATTTCAATCTGTCAGAATTCCTCATAAAGAATGACAGAGATTCCCATTCAGTTAATTCTGACATTTCAAAATGAATCTCTGTAAGAATCTTTCTTGAGTGATTCATTTCAATCTGTCAGAATTCCTCATAAAGAATGACAGAGATTCCCATTCAGTTAATTCTGACATTTCAAAATGAATCTCTGTAAGAATCTTTCTTGAGTGATTCATTTCAATCTGTCAGATTTCCTCATAAAGAATGACAGAGATTCCGATTCAGTTAATTCTGACATTTCAAAATGAATCTCTGTAAGAATCTTTCTTGAGTGATTCATTTCAATCTGTCAGAATTCCTCATAAAGAATGACAGAGATTCCCATTCAGTTAATTCTGACATTTCAAAATGAATCTCAGTGAGAATTTCTCTGAATTGATCAATTTTCAACTGTCAGCATTCCTCATAAGCAACATCAGTATTTCCCATTGCTTCAATACTGACAGTTTTAAGTGAATCTTACCCGTTACAAGTTACAACATTGGTGCGGTTCTGGGATGCTGACACACGTCGATAGGGTTTCAAGGGTGTGATTTAGAACGAGACGTCTGTGGAAAGGTCACATACTGAATTACATTAGGCCCATCAGGAAGGGTTTCGACACCGTCTGATACGATTACATGCTAAGATATCACTTTGCTGAGTTTGAAATATGAGACGCTATGTGAAATTGTGGTTATGCTCCACATGTGAGGGACTTTCTTTTGTTGACTCTGTTTTCAAGTATCAGGAATCTAAGCTTCCCACATATTTCTTCATATCTTACCTTGAGCCTCCTCATCTTTCTTATTTGATATTCAGCCACTCTCCCAGCAGGGATAGAATGTTTATCAAGGCTATGCAAAGGCCAAAAATAAACTTTCTACTCGTGATATTTTTCCAAGTTTTTCGATTTGTATATCATGAAGCTATCAAAATGAAAGCGATTTCTCAGGAAAACATTTTTTTTTCTATCATTACTTTTTGAGATATGAGCGACTGAAGTTTGAATTTTTGGGACAGAACATTTCAAATTCGGTAAGAGATAAATCCATGAGATTCAAAGGATGGTTTCTTCATGGTTTTGTTGATCTAGTGAAACCAAAATTTTCTGAAAATATCAATTAGTTATTAGTTATTCAATTTACCAAAAATAACTCAACTAAAAGTTATTTTTGGTTATTCTTAGTAAATTGAATAACTATCTTGAAAAGTGATATTTAAAAAAAAATATTTTACTAGATCAACAATACCATGAAGAATCTATCCTCTGAATCTCATGGATTTATCTTTCACCGAAATTGAAATGTTCTGTCCCAAAAATTTAAACTTCAGGCGCTCATATCTCAAAAAGCAATGATCAGAAAAAAATGTTTTTCTAAGACAACTGTCTGATTGGTTCTCGTGACATTCAATCATGATTAAAATGTAACAGCCTTTTAAATTTTAATCAGGATTAAATGCCACGAGAACCAATCACAGACGTCTTCGTTCCTAAACAGCTGTCTGATTGGTTCTCGTGCAATGTAATCTTGATTAAAATTCAACAGCTTTCTGTGCAACCGGGCCTCAAACTCACTCTGAAGTGTCAGTATTCTTGTATAGATAACATCAATGCTTCGCATTCAAACAACTCTGACAGTTTAATGTGAATCTCTGTAAGAATATTTCTTGAGTGATTCATTTTGAACTGCCAAATTCCTCATAAAGAATGACAGAGATTCCCATTCAGTTAATTCTGACATTTCAAAATGAATCTCTGTAAGAATCTTTCTTGAGTGATTCATTTCAATCTGTCAGAATTCCTCATAAAGAATGACAGAATTTCCCATTCTGTTAATTATGACAGTTTAAAATGAATCTCTGTGAGAATCTCTTTGAAGTGATCAATTTTCAACTGTCAGCATTCCTCATAAGCAACATCAGTATTTCCCATTGCTTTAATACTGACAGTTTTAAGTGAATCTTACCCGTTACAAGTTACAACATTGGCGTGGTTCTGGGATGCTGACACACGTCGATAGGGTTTCAAGGGTGTGATTTAGAACAAGACGTCTGTGGAAAGGTCACATACTGAATTAAATTAGGCCCATCAGAAAGGGTTTCGACACCGTCTGATACGATTACATGCTAAGATATCACTTTGCTGAGTTTGAAATATGAGACGCTATGTGAAATTGTGGTTATGCTCCACATGTAGGGGACTTTCTTTTGTTGACTCTGTTTTCGAGTATCAGGAATCTAAGCTTCCCACATATTTCTTCATATCTTACCTTGAGCCTCCTCATCTCTTTTATTCGATATTTCTCTACTTTCCCAGCAGGGATAGAATGTTTGTTAAGCAATTCAAATCCCTCATACACCTGAATTTCGAAGTTTACCAAAAATTATTTTAGAAATGAACAATAATATGAATTATTATGAACTCTGAAATTTGTTTCCTTTGTAATTGGAATTCTTCACTGTGATTTGAATATATACATAAGTGTTGCCGAATCGACTGATTCACCACTGCACTCCATATAAAATAATATAATTTGAGAACGAGGTGTGTGGTTAGAGTTCGAAAAGTACTGTACCAAAGATAATATAAGATAAAAGATACAAATAAGTATTTGAATGAGTGAATTATTTTCTAAAGACTGAATCCTATACTATTAAACAAGCAATTTCTGTTTATATGTTTAGATGTTCAGATGCTTAGATGTTTAGATGTTTATATGTTTATATTTTTGTATTTCACCGGATCTCGAAAACGGCTTTAACAATTCTCACGAAATTCAGAACATAGGTTTATAATATAAAAATTCTATTGCACTGGGTCTCATCCCTGGCAAAACTCGCTAAAGGACATTGAAATGATAATTATTATTCATCCTTGGAGAAACAGGTGATAATAATTATTTCGTCAGTCTGTTGATGATGGAAGTCAATTATCGTCTGATAATCCCAGTAGATCCATCTTTTTGAAATGAACTTCTCTGATTTGGTTGAAATTAATCAGGACTGAAATTTAAGCGGCTTTTGTGCAACCGGGCCTTTGTGAGGGAAATTTTTGCATTCCTCTGGGAATTAATCTCAATTTACTGTGATTAGATAGAACATTTCTGTATGAATGTTATTATAATTTCTTCTTTCGTAATACATTTTTCATGCTTTTGTACTCCAGAGTGAAGCTCGGTCCCCGATATTTATTGTTAGACTATACAGTGATTGAAATAACTTAATAGCTTCACCATCAGAATTGTCATTTAATGATTGTGAGTAAGTAATCTTAACAATTAAAATTGTACTACAACTATATTCTCATATAATGTGCATTTGTTTTCAATCTCACGAACTGTACCTAATTTTATTAGTGGAAACGTTTCGATAAAAATGATAGAACATCACAATCTAGTATTAAAAGTTGGAGTACACCGTTGTAATATTAGTTGTGATAAAGAGTCATAAAGTAACACTGAAGTTTCTCGAATGAATGAGTGTACAGAGGAATAACAACATCTTTATGGTTGTCATTTAATTCTGGAAGTACTTTGAAGAGGAGTAGAGTGCGGATTAAACGTGAAAAGAAATAATCAAGACTATGTAAACGGTAGATGAACTGGTTTATGACATTTTTGATGGTTTGTATCTGTATTAATGTATTACGATGCTAAGGATTACAAACGGTAATATTTTCAGCAATTAAACTATGGGAGAAAATTAATAAATTATAGTTTTTATCTTCTGTTATTCGTCGTGTACCTTCATTAACTGCTCTAGTTATTCTTGTGTTGTTATTCGTGTATCTTGATCAAACAACTGTAGTTGTTATTCTTGTTGGATGTTTACGAACGTGAGAATTGATCAAAACCTTATAAACTATATTACTTGAACTGCAAATTGAACAACACAAAAAGTATTCAATTGAAACCACAAAGATTCAGTTATTAGAAAATCGAAAATTTTCAGTCAAAATTATAAAGAAATCATTGAAATTGAGAATATGGGAGTGACAGAACACATAATAAGTGATGAAATGAGCTCTAAAAAAATTAATCTATATGTCTTAACAATTATTTAGTAATTACAGTTAAATGCAGTACTAACAATGACCACACAACTTGTCAAAGTGGTCATATAATTTCCAAAACTTAAAATGAATGTCAAATGATATTTATGATGCAGATAAAATTATTTATATTTAACAGGTTGAGTGCTATGAGGTATATTATAAGTCCCTCATTGCTATGTCTTGTATTGCTAAGACAATTATGATTTTTTGTTGCTCATTGCTATGGGTGTTTTGTGTGTTCATGATGAAATTACTATTGAACCATACATTTTTACATACAAAATAATATATTTGAGTCAAAAATGCACGTAAAACCCATGAGGTATATATGTGTACCTCATAGCACTTAGGGACATTTAATTGGATTTCATTAAAGAATAACAGTAGTAAATGGCTCAAATGCGATTTTATTTAATAACCAACTGTGAATCTTAACCAAATATTTAATCTTGACCACTGATATTCATCAGTCATGAATATTGTTCAATTGTTATTGTAGAATCTTGTACCATATGAAATTACGTTCCAAGAAAACACAACATATTCTGTATTCTTCATTTTCAATATTTTATTTTATTTTTGTTTCCCATAACCATTTATCTTATATTGCTCATTTATATCTGAATATCAATTATTCATATTACTCATTTATCTCTTCCACCTCTCCACCATATACTACAAAGTTCAACCTCCACACCAAGGTTTCTGTTCATCCAATCCTGATTTCTGAATCAATTTGAAACCTCCAGTTGCATTGTGGTAGACACCAACTTTTATTCTGTTTTCTCTTATGCGAATTTATGCTTTATTGTTGGAGGCGCGCCTCGGAAAACCTTCAATGAAACTTATTTCATATACATAGGATACAATATATACGTAAATATAAATTTATACATATTTTATAGTTTGCATATTCAATAGGTAAACTTGTTCTATCCGTGAAAGTACAGTGATTCTTTCGGAGAATGAAAAACGTTTCCAATGTGATTCAGCCTACTGAATAAAAACGTCAGACTCCACTACTATACGAAAAGATTTAGCTACTAAATCTGTACTATACAGAAAGATTTAGCGGGCTATTATTAAAAATGGATATAAATAATGTGGAACGCCCGATTGAGCCAGTATTGTGCCGTTCCGGGGGCCTAACGGCGAATTCTCGACCATTGTCCAGAGCTGTTGTATCAATTATTTTTGTTCTTTTGTGATGGGCGTGCTTAGGAAATGTTTCAACCGGTTTTTGGCCTGACTTGACGCAGCTGGGTGCCTGAGGAGCCACCTGATACTTCGCTGTATTTGCTGCCTCAACATTGCAACTAAGTTGGAAGTCCAAGAATTTAAGTTCAAGTAGGTGTAGTAAGTTGGTAGGTATGGGGTACAGTAACTATAATACTCATATAGTAATATATTATATTAATCATAAAGTTACTGTAGTATATGGGGGAGTGAGTAAGCCTAGAACCTAGAAGAATAGTATTTTTTCTTGCTGAGGGTGATGCTCTAGGCATGTGCGTGGGTAATTAGGCAGATGATAAAGAGAGATTGATGGACCTACAGTTCTAGGTAGGTTCCAAGGTAGGGCAAGCAAACAGCACAGCAAACCATGCATTGAAACAAATTTCGAAAGCAATATTACATGCAATAAATGAGTCCACAATCACACTTCTACACAGAAATGCATATTAGAATCGGCATAAATTCGTCAATGCAAAACCGTTTAATGTAAAAATACAAATAATAATAATATTTTTATTCAATTTTAATAACTATTAGCTTTTCGTTTGAAAATTCATCATTAAATCCGATGGAACAGTTGGAAAATTGAATGGAAATTATGAGAGACACAAGGAAAATTGTTGAGCTTTTTGTGTAGTTGAAAAGTTGATATTGTGGTAGACACCAACTTTTATTCTGTTTTCTCTTATGCGAATTTATGCTTTATTGTTAGAGGCGCGCTTCGGAGAACCTTCAATGAAACTTATTTCATATACATAGGATACAATATATACGTAAATATAAATTTATACATATTTTATAGTTTGCATATTCAATAGGTAAACTTGTTCTATCCGTGAAAGTACAGTGATTCTTTCGGAGAATGAAAAACGTTTCCAATGTGAAACCTACTGAATAAAAACGTCAGACTCCACTACTATACGAAAAGATTTAGCTACTAAATCTGTACTATACAGAAAGATTTAGCGGGCTATTATTAAAAATGGATATAAATAATGTGGAACGCCCGATTGAGCCAGTATTGTGCCGTTCCGGGGGCCTAACGGCGAATTCTCGTCCATTGTCCAGAGCTGTTGTATCAATTATTTTTGTTCTTTTGTGATGGGCGTGCTTAGGAAATGTTTCAACCGGTTTTTGGCCTGACTTGACGCAGCTGGGTGCCTGAGGAGCCACCTGATACTTCGCTGTAGTTGCTGCCTCAACATTGCAACTAAGTTGGAAGTTCAAGAATTTAAGTTCAAATAGGTGTAGTAAGTTTGTAGGTATGGGGCACAGTAACTATATTACCCAATATACATAATATAGATTAATCATATAGTTACTGTGGGTTATATAGTTTTACTGTAGTATGGGGGAGTGAGTAAGCCTAGAACCACAGAATACAATATTATAGGAGTTTTCTCTGCTAGAACCTACAAAAACCTAGATGAGCTCTAGGCTTGTGTGTGGGTAATGAGGCAGATGATAATGAGAGGTTGATGGACCTACAGTTTTAGGTAGGTTCCAATAGAACAGTTGGAAAACTGAATAGAAATTATGAAAGGTACACGAAAAATTGTTAGGTTGACCATAGAGAAAATTCAAATTCATTTATTTGCCATGAAAAATACAGAATAAAGTATAAAAAGATATCCCATGGTATAGGGCGTTTATGTTCCATATTTCACTGTTAACTCAAGGCAATAGTCCTAGTAGTTCTTTTTTGTGAAGCTACGTGACGCTGATAGTCTCACCAGAGACAAAAAATAATCTAGGTTTATTAAGGATTGAATACCTTGTCTCTATTATCCCTCATACTGTGCCGTTATTACACTTCGACGCGGCCAAAACGGTCTCAGTAATCGGTTTGAATTGACAAAAATCAGCTTCAAATTTGGAACATAAACGACCTATACCATGAGATATCTTCTCATGCCATCTTTTCCCAATGATAATACATTATGAACTCTCCAATCAGATCTCTAATCAACTTATTTTGTTTGTTTCAGGTATGTACTTCTAGGATATCAATCTATCTTCCATACAATGTGAGTATTCTACAACAACATATACTGAGATACAGATTAATTTTATCATAACCTTAGAGAAACAATAGCATAAGTAGCATAAACTAAACAATGAGAAACAATAACCAAAACTCTAACCATAGAGAAACAATAGCATAAGTAGCAAAAACTAAACAATGAGAAACAATAACCAAAACTCTAACCATAGAGAAACAATAGCATAAACTGAACAATGAGAAACAATAACCAAAACTCTAACTATAGAGAAACAATAGCATAAGTAGCATCAACTAAACAATGAGAAACAATAACCAAAACTCTAACCATAGAGAAACAATAGCATAAGTAGCATAAACTTATGCTATTGTTTCTCTATCTCATAACTTAAAAAACCGATTGTGCTTATCAATGTAAACAATCTGAAAAATCCGTGTAATCAACTCCATCTACTTATTGTTTTCCGCTATTACTCAATTCAATGGGATTAATATTGTAGGATACAGTTTCCTCCATTACTCAATTCATTAGAAAATTGTGGTTTACAGCTTCCAGACAATAAATTCCATTGCAAGTGAATAATCTCGCTCAATTTGTCTGTGTATTTTGGGTGAGTTTAGCAACAAAAGCCTAATATTTCTGCCCGGCCAAATCCCCAACTGCATCTTTGCTTCAGAATCACTTTAGAATGTCAGCATTTCTATCTTCAATGCTTCGTATTCATCTAATGCTGTCAGTTGAAAGTGAATCTTACTGGAACCTTCTACTCGTTCCGCTTCTCCTCGTGAGTTATGGGCGCCATTTTTCTTCCGTTCTGATGTGGTTTTATGGCAGTGATATTTTTCACTCTTACGCTCAAGTCGGCCTGCATATTCATCATCACCGGATGCCATTCAAATAAATTGCATTCTCGCTGTTATTTTTTATCAGGAATTACATTTATTTGCCGTTATGTTTTGCATACATTCTCATAATTATTACATTATTTGATTATCACATGTTCAGTGATTGCATTAATATTGGTAATCATTCTGTAGCAAATATGAGAGAAAAACATACATTGAACCAAAATTATTCTCTAGCTTAATGATACACTAGAATATTGTCACATAAATATCAGTATATCTCACCAAATACAATATCTGAAATTCTCAAGTTTTTTGTCTTCAGATCTTGAGGGAGTATATCTGTGGACAAGGATATTATATTAGATAATTTGATAAGGTCAAGGAGTTTCTATTTCCTGAGGAGAACAAACTAATTACACTAGGAGCGTCTATAAATAACGAGAATGTAAAAAAAAATGGAAGAAGCAGAAGATGATGAAGTGAGGAAAAGGTGATATTATCTCAAAGTAAGTATAGAATGAGTGAGTCGAGGTCGATGTCACGATGCCACTAAACATAAATGAAAAAAATTGGAAATGATGAAAACATTTTTGGAATGATTGATAAAGACATAGAAGGTTGAAGGTCAATCGCGAGTTGAAATCTACAAGAATTATCGATACAACCGTTCAACTATTCGTGGGCCTACCCTTAGAAAGACAGTATTAAGTGAGGTCACATGTTGTGTTGAAGCTTTCCTGATGTTATATTCCAGTATTAATACGAGTATCATTCATATTTATTCAATTTATTCAAAATATGCCAATAAAAAATATTATCTATTCAATGGTTTAAAGCTGATAAGTATTCGTATTCGACTAACATCAAGGAAAACTTTAGAGAATTATCAATCCCACGTAAAGCAACGGGTAATTTTTTTCTCAAAGTTATTATTAATTTGTACTCAGTGACTAACATGTAACATAAAGATTTCGGCAACAGTAATAGATTTATAAATTCAACAATATAACACGGTAAGTTGAATTTTATTATTGTATAGACTATAAATATTGAAAGCGTTGTGGTGAAATAAAATGAATATTGTTGGTCAGCAGAGATTACTCATTCAGAGCTAAGATCATATAATAGGCTATGTGACCGCTATGCTTATCCACAGAGAAGAAGAAAGAATTAGAATTCTTTCTAATTCTTATTCCTTCTACTGAAAGAAGTAGAATTCCTTCTACTTTGTGGTTTATCCAAGCTCTTTCAGAACTTAGATCATATAAATTATGTGACCGCTATGCCATTGAACAATCATGACCACTCTCAGTTATTGAAAATGACATCATATATGACAATATCATCATTTTTGGAATTTATTAGCACCATTAAACTTGGATAACACGACTTTTTTGACTCCACAACAAGTATTCCTCTTGTAGCTTGGACATGAGAGAGTTGAACTTTATTGAATTATTCACCACCATTCATTTAAGTTGGAGAAGTACATGGACAGAAAATGAGGAATAAGATGAGGAATAGAGGAACATGAAAAATATCAGCCCACATCTCGTTGGTTTTATGAAGCTCGAATGAATTTTAATGACGCCACAATCGTGTAGCAAGATTATATCCTTGTGACAGCCCTACAAGTCTTCACTACATATTATATGTGCGAATTTATAATGGTTAAAAGGTTGAACAACGTTGCGAAAAAATTGAGATGTAGTTGGATGGTTCTGAATTGGATAGAGCGAGAAGATATTATTCTTTTTGAATAGGTATTATACTATGTACTAGTTTTACAATTATCATAGAATTGAATTCATTGATAAAAACTTTCTCCGGAGAAACACTATTTTCAGTTTTTTTTCGGAATCAAACGTTCCTTGGAAACTGTCTGAGTAGTTGTGAAATTGATGTTCCGGTAGTTATGCATACTAAATAAAAAGGCTAGATGTTGTCCAACCACAGCTTTATTTAAATTCTAGATACCGAATTCTGTTCGTATACCATTTAATTGTCAATCTCTGGTAATCTAGAACTACATAATATAAAGAGCGACAGTAGCGTCGAAGACCGCTATGGGTAGAATCCTTGACCTATCAAGGCCAAGGCTTCCAGATTTCAATAACAAAAATCTGGTGTGGCGCACTCACACAACTTCCCTTGCCGGTATGAAAACTGATCAACTGACGCTAGTGTTCACGCGCATCTCAAGTCTACTATTCAGAGATCTGAGCCAGCTGGTCAGGACAATAACGCTGGGAACACACGAGGTCTGCTATCTCTTCATATGAATGATTTAATAGAATAAACAGTTGCCAACCGTTTGCAATTGAATAATCACATTTTCTCGAATTTTGAGCTTATTTTCAATTTAGGTGAAAATGTTACTGAACATTACTTGTAGAGATTTTCATGCCCAATCTATTCTACTTGAAATTTTTTGTTCAAATTGTATCTAAAGCCTGATAATAATTGAGAATCTGAAATCAAACTTTGCATAGATGGGGCAGAGCTCCTGAAATTTTTAAAGATATGGGACTTGTGGCAGTTGATAGAGCTTATCAATGACTATTTTAGTTATGAATTTGATCAAAATCGTTGGAGCCGTTTTCGAGAAAATCGCGAAAAACCCTGTTTTTGACAACATTTTCGCAATTTTAGCCGCCATCTTGTATTGCATTTGATCGAAATTGTTCGTGTCGGATCCTTATATTGTAAGGACCTCAAGTTCCGAATTTCAAGTCATTCCGTTGATTGGGAGATGAGATATCGTGTACACAGACACACATACAGACCAATACCAAAAAACCACTTTTTTGGACTCAGGGGACCTTGAAACGTATAGAAATTTAGAAATTTGGGGTACCTTAATTTTTTTCGGAAAGCAATACTTTCCTTACCTATGATAATAGGGCAAGGAAAGTAAGAACAGACTTCTGATATTTTGGATGCTTTGAAAATGACTTAAGTAACAAAGGATACTTTCATAGTTGAGTGAAACAATCACATTAATTTATTACACTAATAGTGAGTAGGGTTGTGCTTTTGTATTCAAATAAGTGCAATATGTCTCAAGTTTCTAATTTATTGTGATACATTCCGCGATTCATTTAAAATATTACGTCAACCTTCAAAAATTCAAAATTTTCAATTCCTGGACCGGGAATCAAGTGACGAAGCAGTGTTCCATAACATTAACCTTTGGGAAACATTAATATTTTATCAAATTTTTTGGAGAGAAATGGTACTGGCTCAGCCTTGTTTCCCTCAAATGTCATGATTATATAGTGTTTTATAAAATAAATGGATAAAATAAAAATAGTATTTCATTCCAACCAATACAACACCACCAATCTTGTTTTATCATGAATTGTTACTGTATTTCACATCCCTTTGGCTTTCCATAATCTTGTAAGATGTTTCCATTGATTTTGTATTTTGATTATGCAAAATGTAACTATTCAATAATCCCCCATTGCTGTGTTTGATGCTTTAATCATCATTTTGTTTCGGCTGGACTTCTAATTGGGGAGGGGCTTGTCTAGGCCAATCACGAGCGTTCACCTTGATAGGTCAAGGCTTTCATCAATAGCGGTGCTCTACGTTCGACCGCTAGTAGCTGCTGCTCTTTACTCCTGTAGTTTATCAGATATTGATAATCGTGTAAAAACCGAAACACCGCTTGTTTAGAAACATCAGTATCTCAATTTTTGATAAATCTATGGTTGGACAATTCAGTCTTCATTTATGTACTTCCTATATTTCCTTTCTATCTTCTTGATTTGAAATTCTCTAGTCGTCTAGTTTACATTTCTCTCTCACTTCTTGTTGTGCTTCATCCTCCAATCGAGTGGGTTCTTATTATTCAAATAATATTAGCGAATTATTTGCTAGGTGATCTCGATTTTTAATAAAGCTGTGATTGAACATCTAGTCTGTTTTCACAGTCCCTTGATAAGTTCATTCAAGAATCAAGAATTTCATTGGCCATAAAACAACATTACAAAAATGTAAGGAATAGGCTTCGTCAATAATAAGTAAAATATCACAAGTTGGACTATAAAACGAACAAATTTACAAATACACATTGAAATATTGTAGTAAAATATCACGAGTTGGACTAAAGAAACGAACAAAATTACACATATACATTGAAATATTCCAGGTACTCATTAACAGAATAGAAAGCTTCAGACTTGAGCCATTTATCAACAGAAATACAAAACGTTTTCAATGGTAACTGCTTAACATTATCTGGTAGTAAATTAAACATGCGAATTTGTAGGTACTTATGACTTTTTAGAGTTTTAGTCAATCTAACTGTAGGTCTAGTTATATCATCCCTATGTCTAGTGTAATGTGAATGTATAGAAATATTTTTATCAAAATTAGACAGATTTTTCTTTACTGAGATTAAATTATAATATATATACAGACAAGGCAAGGTCATAATTTTGTGTTCTACAAAAATTCCTCTACAAGATTCATTGTATTTCATACCAAATATAACTCTAAGTGCTTTCTTTTGCCATATAAATGCTTTTTTTGAAGAAGATGAGTTGCCCCACAGTTTTACACCATAAATCAAGTTTGAATGGAAGAGACCAAAGTAAATCATTTTAATTACAAGACATTTGTAATTGTAAATTACATTTTGTAATGTAAATTACATTACATTGACATTACAAGACAAACATTTATAGTACTTGCATTGTTATGTTAGGGAGACACGGCTCATAGCATCTTATAGCTTCTGCCAGATAAATCGTATACGTATAAGATTGTTTTATTTTCTTTGCTTCTGACTTACCATTTTTACTCATTTTGGGCACCAGAAAATCCACAATGAAAAGTATCTTTAAAAACAGTATGGGAACCAATAATACTCTGTGAGAGTATAAGGATACCGCAGACTTCAGAGTGCAGCAGAAGAAACAAAGAAAATCGCAGCTGTTGATGAAATTTCGGCACGCCGATTCGATCTTGATATTGGAGAAAAAATAAATGAGAATTTGTTGTGGTCTGTAGAAGGTCTGTGGTCCCAAATGATCTATTCGACATTACCAATTAAAATACCAATCTGGATTATTCGAATTGATACTCGTGTGTGGTCGTTATTGATACAGATGATTTATTCCACTTATCTCGTTTTAATTACCCCTGTTCTCCCGCATACTACATCACCCTCATCCTGACTTACACTCTTTCTCATTTTTTATTTCTCAACCGTTCCTCAATTATTCTTCTTTTCACTCTTTCGATTTTTCTTTTCTCTCAACTCCAACAATTTTTCCTCTTCGTCCTTCAGTGTCGCTTACTCTTTCTATGTTTTGATTCCTCTCTCATTTCTTCTCTCTCTCTCTCGATTTACTCTTTTCTTTTACCTTCAAAATTTTCTCTCTCTCTCTCTCGATCCATTCTTTTCTTTTACCTTCAACATTTTTTTTTCTCTCTCTCTCTCTCTCGATTTATTCTTTTCTTTTACCTTCAACAATTTTCTCTCTCTAGATTTATCCTTTTCTTTTACCTTCAACAATTTTTTTTTCTCTCTCTCTCTCTCTCGATTTATTCTTTTCTCCCTCTCCTGCTGTTGCTCACTCTTTCTATGTTTTGATTCCTCTCTCATTCTCTCTTTCCCCCTCTCTCTCTCGGTCAGTACCCTTATCACTGTTTTCCTTTTCGCATCATACCGCCAAAGACATTCCTCGGTTAATTAAGGGTGTTGTCATTCCTGCGGGATTGACATCAATCTAGATAATTTTTAATTTAATGACTCAATTTATTCATTTTTAAGTGAGTAATTCGAATATATTATTCTACTCAACAAGACTGTCAATTCTGTTAGTGTCATTGAACGAGTCTATTCACACCAGATCGTGTTTTGATAATGATTTCGCATCCGTAGATTGCCTATCAAGGATGTACCCATGATAGATTTCATCTAAATCTAAACTGAACAATTTAATGAGATTCAAGTTGGAAAATTGATGAGCTTTTCTTCAATATTTGATTATTATGTACTGATTAAAATCTATAGAACATAATTATTTCAATTTCTGTCATAAGTTCACTCCTGTGAAGTTGTGTCTCTCGACTTTTTTTATGTAGTCACGTAGTTATATGGTGCATACGCAGAGAGTATAGATAATATATCAAATTCTAGACACAATTTTGATTGGACATAGTATCACATTTATCCTCCAATCTGATCTCTATCTCATTCAAAACAAGTCATATTGTTTCAAATTCACTCTCTGTTGAAGATGAATGGGAGGTGTTATCAATAGAATATTCATTCAATGAAAACGACAAAATCAGGAGATATTGTCAAAACCATTCATTTATTAAGACTACAAATACTGAGATACTAGTCTCGATTACCACTTTTATCAATCTCTATGAACTGAAAGCTGGAACATTCAGCAGCAAAATATAATTTACTGTGGCTGGAGCCCTACGATTGGCCATTAGTTGTCGACCAATGGCGGTTGAGCTCTATTGTCATTGGCCGAGACTTAACATGGCTAAGTATGTCAGATATGATAATGAGAACAATGAGATATGACTTGGTAACTAACAAAATCAAATGGATAATAATTATGAGAATGAATGGAAGAATATAATATTTTTTATGTTTTCAGAAGAAAAATATTATGATTCTATAGTAGAATATCATATAAGAAATAAAGTGAGGGAGAATATGGAATGATTCATTTCCTTAAAGAAAGAACAAAATTCTTTCTCATATTATCCATGCGGTTTTGTTATAGACGACACTTGGGTGTACCTAGGCTCCGCCAATGGCAGTAGAGCTCGATCTTCATTGGTCGACAGCTAATGACCAATCGTGAAGCTTTATCTAAACCTTTCGTACTATATATTCTGCTCCTAAACGATTCCAGTTCACTAAAGAATGATACTGCTCTAACAACCGAAGCTAGTATCTCAAATTGTTCTAATAAATTTGTGGTTTGAATAATATTATAGAGAAACAATAGCGTAAGTATATATCCCATGGTATAGGGCGTTTATGTCGCAACTTTTACTGTTATCTCAAGCCGATTGCTATCAATTATTGTCGATTTTTAGTGTTTTGTTGGGGTAAGAGTGTATGAACGGCACAATATAAGAGACTACCAGCGTCATAAAGCTTCACGGGAAAGAAGTACGTGGACTATCGGCTTGAGATAACAATAAAAGTTGCGACATAAACGCCCTATACCATGGGATATCTATTAATGCTATTGTTTCTCTATGATAATATCAAGTCGTTTTCGTTCAATATTGATATCTACCAGAACATCACCTCCACACCAACACAAAATTATTCATATGATACAAACTATTGCTTGTTATGCAGTATGCAATGTTATAATGCACTGCAAACCGTTTAGAACTCAACAGAATATTAGCATTTTGGTGGTAGAGTTATAACATTGAATTACTCTCCAGAAAATCCCAAATTCTGATGCTTCTACTTCAATCAATTGAACTAATTTGCTTATCAGGTTTGAGCGACTGTTCCGGAGAGTAGCGTTTTACATCACTTTGATAAAGTTCATCAGAGGATCCACTTAAGAAGATTATTGACTGGTTTATTTACTGGGTTGCTAAATTATTCCAAGCAGTAGAATAAATTGGGAGAAGCAATTTATTTGCTGCCTCAAAGAGACTCTGGAAAGAAGTTCTTTCGACTCTGTAAATGAGCGAGGAATGAAAAGGCTCAAAATCGAACTTTGTCCTTTGCTGAGAGCGAACGACGAACGTTTTGTCGTCGTCTCTAGCGATAAAATTCGGTCGAATAGGAGAAACATAATTTTCACAAGGACTAAACCGTTTCAAGCACGCAGATTCCCTCTTTGATTCGGGACACGGGATAAAGGGAAAGGAAAAGCGCCATAACATTGCATTTCCATTTTCCGATGGCTGGAAAAGTGGGAGGGAAATTACCACATCACCTGCTCTGCTCCGTTTATTTTATCGCCTTTCAAAAACAAGCACGCCCATAGAATCTGCCAGATGAAAAATAAGTGTGGAGCCGCAATCATTGAGAAAGTGGTTCCAGTTATCGGAAATATTTCCTGTGTACACTGAAACATACGACTCAATTTTTTTCTGATCCAAAGCCAAGGTTTGATTTGATCGTTTTGTTCTTTGTGCCTTTGTGTCGGAGTCATTATTTTTTCACAAGAGTCTCTGTGTATCCCGCACGGAGAGCATAGAATGTACAATAATGTATACATTCATACCATATATGTATACGTACTGATCCCGCTAGTGTTTCAACGTACAAAGTACACTCTATCATATTGCAATGCTTGTTGATTGTTTTATTGAACTTCCTTGGCAATAAATTTCAAAACTTTGTTATTTGAGATGTTGGAGTGAATTAACCTATCTGGAAGACGTTAATGCCTACATGCACGAACTCGGTTTGAACAGAGATTGATCAGGATTGAACCTGGAAAGAGTAACATTAAAATGAATGCTACCATATTCTCATGTAATTGTAGATCAGCGTCAAACGTAGATGGTGTCTAAGAACATGGCCGTATGACTCATCTCATGTACCTAATGGTCATTACTTATTAACTGATGATGCAGTGTTTTACAGTGTTACTAAACACTAACTTATCAATAATACGCACAAAAAACTAACAAAACCTACTCTAGAACATGGTAGCCATAGTGGAGTAGGTCAATTTCCACACAGAAAAAACTAAACAAGTAGAGGACACATTATAAGAATTTCTTGTAACTAACTATTGTATGAAATATTGTAATTTATCTAAAATTTTGTGTAATTGATGTTGTAGTTTTAGTTTTTTTTTGGAAATAAACATTTATCCATTATTTATTATTCTAGACGGAGCAATAGTTCATATAATACCAATTCAGATAAGTTCTCCATTCATACGATTTTCATGAACGTTTATTCAGATACTATTGTTGGTGAAAGTTGTGAAATCTGTAATTTTGCAATGAATTAGTGATATTTCTGACAAAATCTCAGTGTTATCATCATAACGTAAGCTATATTCATTCAAAACTTCTGTTTCAAGATTCTGCGTGTGTACCGTTAAATTGCTGTGAATGATTGTATGGAAATATAAAAAGAGTAATCCCCTAGGCAACCTCTAACCTGATAACCTTTGATTGATAATATTCAACCTTCCGGTAGTCGCACCCTACTCAATCACACAAGCAGTCGCGTGTTGTATTTTGTAGAACATCCAATTTTCCAAGTGTTATGTTCTCTGTTTACTGTCAAATCATATTAATTAATAATTGTATAATTACTTTTTCCATCTTCTTGGATTATTTTACGCCTATGAACATTTGGATGATTACCATTTCATAGCCCAATAAGGTACATCAAGCAAAGCCATCAAATCTGTTTTATTGGTACGTTTACAGTCCCCGTATCTTTCCCTATCTTTTGCACAGTGCGACTTATGCATTGTCGCGACTAAATGGCACCTAAAGACTGCTCGGTTGATAATGCAACTCAGTGGAGTGATGGGGAGAAATTTTTGGAATGCATGGGTGACTCATTCACTGACACCACCCCATTCAATAGTTTTGTGTAGCAAAGAAACTTACACTGTTGTACTTTTTACAACATCGCGACTGCCTGAAGGTTAAAGTGGAGTTCTGGCCCAAGACTTATTAAATACAGTATTCGAGTAACTGATATTGATATTTTTATTCAGTGGTTCATCATTGACAGTTCTCACACTTACAGTTTTCACGATTTCGGTGACGACACAGCACATCAAGACAGGACAGAGAGCTCTCCAATTGGCTGAATATCAGCCTATTGGGACGCCGTATCGAGAATCAACCAATCAGAGAGCTTCCTGTCCTGTAGTGCCTTGCTGTGTCACTTAGGAATATGTGAGCGTGAAAAGGGCCATTCACTGTCCCATTAGATTTGAAAATCTACTCATCCGATCCAGTCTCCATTAAAAGAAACGAGTAGAGGTCCTTGGTCTTATTTGAGTTGTTGGAATTTTTCTCAAATCAAAAACACTACCATTAAAATACATTACTTCTTACAATAAACATCTCAGTTATCTTCGACCAACCATTTCCCCACCAATGAGGTTCAACTCACCCTTTAAAACGACGGTGAGAATCTACTTCCTGCCTCAATTTATTCTATTTCCGACTCTTTTCCTCTTCTTATTACTCACATTAGATTCAACCTTCTTTTCCCAAAGTTGGTTCTAACTTTTTCTCTTCACTCTTATCTTTTTTCTTCTCTTATTCTCTCCCAACTTTGGACTCACCTTTTCTCACTCATTGAGAATAAAACATCGGTGTGAGGTCCGCACAACGTGACAATCATTGGCAATCTTCCAGACAGGTTTCATGCGGCTGTGAGGAAATTGGGGGAAACGCACACACAAACCCAACTTTCTTCCGCTACTTTCCAGTATTTACCAATGAGTAATGAAGGAAAGAAGTTGGTGGCGGAAGAAAAACTGTGGCACCTTTGCTAGTGCCACCACGATCGTGCCAAAATCGAAGCGAGTGTGAAAAATGAACGCACACACGCTGACACATTCAAAGCAGACGTAAATTATACCTTACAACCTACCTGCTCGACGACCTACATGGTTGACATAAGTTGGAATGTCCTCCCACGTACTACAGCGCTGAATAGAGGCGCAAACTAGTAGGCCTGTGACGTCACAACTTGATACTAGAAGCTGAACTTGACACAAGTTAAGTTGCAACTTGACGCGTTGAAAGTTTAACGACTTTCATGCCAAAAACTCGACTCGACTGGAAGACGTGTGTAGAGAATGGAAGCCTGCTGTCGGATTAGAATTCTAGACAAGGTGAAGAATTCGAGGAATTCATAATTTCTACTGAATATGGTAAAAATTTAAGTGGAAATGTTTGTTCGGTAGTGGAAGAATTCTTGGATCTCGAGGAGGAGAATGAATTGATATAGCGGGAATCTTTAGAGGAAATGTGGAAATTTAATCTAAAAACATTTGCGATAGCCTTTGATGGAATAGGAATATTTTAGGTAAAAAGGATAGTATATTTTATAAGATGCTTGTTTCTCCAGATGGTTGGATTTTGTTTTTCACCTGTCACTTGTAATATTATTCAAGATTCTATAAAATTGTGTAGACATCAAGGAGACTTTGGCCAGGCGACTATTTTGGAGTCATTCTCTCGTATCGGATCATCACCATTTTTATTGGAATTCCTTGCAGGTAACCCGTGATACGCAAGGGTTTAATTAAGAACTTGACAAATTGGAAACTTGATATACTGAAATCTTGAAGAATTCAAAATAGGCCTTTAACTATTCTTGGTAAATGAAGTATCTATATGCAGAATTCAAAGTTAATCAGATGATTAATTCAGACGTGATGATGCGTCATCCGTGAATTTGCTATCTCGTACGTGTATAAGCCAGTTCATTTCTTTATTATATAATATAGATTCTTCCAATTCAATTTATTCATTTTCACACACAAATACAAGTTTAATACATATTAACAAAAAGAATACATGCAAACATCAACAATAATACACATTAAAACAAAATATAAAGAAAATGGTGCAAAAAAAGGAAAAAGGTGGAGGATTGAAGGGTTTTCCAACTATGGTTATCCATGTGCTAGGAAAATCTTAAATCTATTTAATAATCTAGAAGATATTGTTAACTATCACTCTGAATATCTCTCATGATATCGCAATACGAGAAGCTTATCACATCATGAGCTGTCAGAGCTGTAACTAAAGTTTATTTCACTCTATATTAGTAGTTCTGTGAACAGTAGACCTCGCGCTCAGTAAGTTACATTGATCTGTTGTTATGTTTTTTCAAAAATTAATAAATAATTTATCAATTTAAATGTCTAGAAAAAATCCTAAATGAATAATAGAGCTTTCTGTCCTATCGTACCGTGACGTATCGTCCCGGAATGTGAGTGTGAGCACTGTTATCAGGTCTAGCTGCAACTGTCTACAACGTTGATGGGAAGATACATTTTCAAGATGTTCCATGTATTTGAACGGGTAGTATTTCAGTCAACTGTCTACTAACGTTGATTGAAAGATACATTTTCAAGATGTTCCATGTTTTTGAACTGGTAGTATTATAGTCCACTAAACAGCTGATTTATGATAAATAATTCTATAGCCTTATTTTTACTCTAATATTGGTGTATGAAGGAGACTCCTTTTCCTTTTGTATTATCCTTGAAATGCAAAATTTCCAAAAACCTTGTATATACGTCTACGCGTAATTTAAAAGGAACATACCTGTCAAATTTCATGAAAATCTATTACTGCGTTTCGCCGTAAATGCGCAACATATAAACATTTAAACATTCAAACATTTAAACATTAAGAGAAATGCCAAACCGTCGACTTGAATCTTAGACCTCACTTCACTCGGTCAATTTAAATGCAAGCAATATAAAGCTATCCAATTTAAATAAAATAAAATTTGATTAAATCATATCATGGAGTACGAAGTAGAATGTGTAACTTTATTCTATTTTTTTTGAAAAATGAAATAAAGTTTATCTAATTTGTAATATTCTCTATGCTTTTGATCAAATTGGTTTCAATCTTTTACGAATTTAATTGTAGCATGATAAATTGAGTCATTTTTGGAAATGTACTATTCATTATCATGATGATTCAATAATCTAGAAGCTTTATGATCGACGCTCATATATCATCAAGCCCAAAAATAAACATCCTTATACTCCGTACAAAATTACTTCTGACTTGAAGGAATATGCGGCGCAGAGAAATGGAGGGAGATCAGCCAATTACAGTGATTGATAGAGTCATAGGTAAAAGCGCAGTTGCCAATTTGTCGATTAGAGTCAGTCGACTGAATGCTTCCAGAGAGGAAACTCCGTAAGTTGAACATAAGCGCTTGAATACTCACTAGAAATTAAAGAACGCTGGCCGGTTCAGAACGGTGACTCACCGCCGTTGTATCCTACCTCTATATGCCTTCTCTGCTGCGCATGTGCCTCCCAAGTCCAAAGTAATTTTGTACGGAGTATAGTTAATATTCTCGAAAGAGTTGTTTCAAGCAAAAATATCCATCTCTGACAGCTGAAAAGTCTCAATCAATCCACATTCCGCTACCATATAAGTAGCCTCTGCTGATTTCCCATATTCTTATTCCTGTTATAAAAAAGTTTTTTACTAATAGTGCAGATGGAAGCAAACTTATCTAACAAGACACCCTGCCGTGTCAGCAAGCAGAGTTTAGTGAGATCTACTGTCAGCATGGGTTGAATGTGAAGCATGTATGTAATCTATTATAGAATACTGACAGTTGAAAGTGAATAGCTCCCTCACGCAGCTTCTTGCTTTCCTCAGTCGATTCGATCAGCTGACAGCTTATTAAAAGCAATCTGTTAACACTTTCCATGCATGTGTTGGTCTCCCATCAGGTCGTCGGTCAACATCAAAGCCTTATTATTAATCAGATCGAAACTCACCGAAGATAATCAACAATCGGATTGAATTCTAATTTAGGCGATGAGCTTCACGGCGCCACCTGCTGTTCAAAAGTCGATTAGCGACAATAACTGGAGCTAATTTAGTTAATGGCAAACAAGAATTCAATAGATTATACAAACGCTGTCGGGTTAACGCGGCCATGCAAGAAAAAATAAAGACAGATGACGTCACTCCACACACGTCCGATAGTTGGGGATTTTTTTTCAATTAAAGCTGAACAAAAAAATGTGTATAGAAATAAAAATAAAAATTCAAGTACCCTTTTTAAAATTGTTTACGTACGACATGTTTCGGCTATGATGCCATTATCAAGTCATAATGGCACCATAGCCAAAACATGTCGTAAGTTTTAAGTAAACAATTTTAAAAAGGGTACTTAGATTTTTACTTTCCTTGCCCTATTACCATAGGTAAGGAAAGTATTGCTTTCCGAAAAAAATTAAGGTACCCCAATTTCTAAATTTCTATACGTTTCAAGGTCCCCTGAGTCCAAAAAAGTGGTTTTTGGGTATTGGTCTGTATGTTTGTGTGTGTGTGTGTGTGTGTTGTGTGTGTGTGTGTGTGTGTTGTGTGTGTGTGTGTGTGTGTGTGTGTATATGAGTGTATCTGCGTCTGTGTACACGATATCTCATCTCCCAATTAACGGAATGACTTGAAATGTAGAACTTAAGGTCCGTACAATATAAGGATCCGACACGAACAATTTCGATCAAATGTGATTCAAGATGGCGGCTAAAATGGCGAAAATGTTGTCAAAACAGGGTTTTTCGCGATTTTCTCGAAAGCGGCTCCAACGATTTTGATTAAAGTTATACCTGAAATAGTCATCGATGAGCTCTATCAACTGCCATAAGTCCCATATCTGTAAAAATTCCAGGAGCTCTGCCCCATCTATGCAAAGTTTGATTTTAGATTCTCAATTATCAGGCTTCAGATACAATTTAAACAAAAAATTTTGAGTGGAATAGATTGAGCATGAGAATCTCTACAATTAATGTTCAGTATATTTTCATCTAAGATTGAAATTAAGCTCGAAATTCGAGAAAATGTGATTATCCAATTGCAAACTTTTGGCAACTGTTGATTCTATTAAATGACTAGCCGTCAGGCTCGCTTCGCTCGCCATATCCGTCTAGCCAGGGGGCTCCGCCCCTGGACCCTCGACTGGATCGTCCAAGAATGAGATCAGCAGGCTCGCTTCGCTCGCCTGCATTTTTCATTTGAGCATTTTTATCATATGTTAGAACAATCCAGTCGGGGGTCCAGACTAAACGTCTGGCTAAACGGATATGGCGAGCGAAGCGAGCCTGACGGCTAGTAATATAATATTCCCAGGATTGAAGTAGCAGTGCCCAATCAATTTTTCCGCGATAAATGCATTTAAATCTTCAACTTGGTGCCAACCTAACAAAGTCAACTCAACTTAATGCCAACCTGACAAAATTATTAATTTAGTTGCCAGTTAACAACTGTTTCGAAGAGGTACTCTATCTAGATTATAGTTCTATAGTAACATATGATATGGAAATTTCAATTATAATATTAAGAGATTGGGAGAAGAAGAATATACATGCTAAAAGACGAACTTTAAACCCTTAAAAACAACCCTTAGAGTTAAAATATTGCCAAAAGGTTTCTTAGTGCGCCTCTAAAGGGCCAACTGAACATACCTACCAAATTTGAACGTTTTTGGTCCGGTAGATTTTTAGTTCTGCGAGTGAGTGAGTGAGTGAGTGAGTGAGTGAGTGAGTGAGTGAGTCAGTCAGTGAGTGAGTGCCATTTCGCTTTTATATATATAGATTACTATGAAGAGATAGCAGACCTCGTGTGTCACCAGCTGGCTCAAATCTTTGAATAGTAGACTTGAGATGCGCGGGAACACTAGCGTCAGGTGATCAATTTTCATAACGGCAAGTTGTGTGAGTGCGCCACACCAGATTTTATTTTTATTTCTATTCAAGAGTAGTCCTAACGGAAAAAGACAAGAGTGTGAATCTATGCTTCATAGAATAATAGTAGATGTTATAATGGTTGATTATATGAATGCTCCATACTGTGTGCGTCTTATAAACTGATAATCAGGCGATTGATCGGTGTAGTGTTATAGTGGAGAACGTGTAGACAATGAGTATCCAGTATGCTTTCAACCATCTCAATTTCTACTATATGTGTATACTTTTGGGCAGAAAATTGGACATTAATTCTTGAAGTCCACTTTCAATAATTGGAATATGAACTATCTTCTAGAAACGTTCCTGTTGAAAACTTGATAAAAACTGCCACAGAAATTGGGCTAAGCCTGTTGCCCTCTCTATATAGTATATTCGTAAGGTCAGTTAGAAAAACATAGAAGTATCCTCACTAGAAAAGAGTTGTCAAGAAAAATTAAAATTATATGTTCGCGGACAATACCTAGAAATTCAATTTGGTCTGTTATAGTAAATGAAGTAACGTTCGTGATACATTGGCTCTTGAAATTCTAAATTCTTGCATCGGGTTTCACAAAAGACTGGTAACTTTTAATCCCGATTAAATCCCACGAGAACCAATCAGAGAAGCCTTCTTTAAAAAAAAACCTCCGATTGGTTCTCTCAGAATTTAATCATAATTATTGAAAGTTAACAGTCGTTTGGGAAACCAGGCCTTAATATCGATGAAACAATTGGAAGAAAATCATTCTAGATAACTGGTACTGTATTATATTGATTCACTTGATTCAACAGTATGAATAAATACATTTTGATGAATGACAGAAAGAAGTTGTGTCTCTTTATGAATGATATACTTTAGTGCGTCGACAAATGTTTATGGTTGATGTCAAAGTTATTGTTAATTATGAGTTCTCGTTGATTCAACCGTCTGCGTAGGCGAACCTCGTCTTGAGTCGGCACGTGTGAAGACGTTTCCGAAACAGAAAAACCCGTTGACTTGATCTAGAAAAACACCTCGAGCTTCAATCGCTTCAAGAAACCAGAGACGAAATCCAAAGAAGTGTTGCTCCGATTTAATTAGGAACTACTTTTAGGTGGGGTTCAGACGAAAAACCTTTATAGGCCCGGTGATAATTTCAAAGACAGGATATTACACTATCAGCTCGGATCAAACACCTGTTTGAGTCGCAGGTTCCGTTAAATGGCGGGATGCTATTAAAAGGTGGACAGTTTTGGACAGGGAAACTGATAAGCTCTCTCTCCAATTCTTTCTCTGCTTTTCTTCTACAACTCTCTTCAGTTTTTCTTCATCTCTTTCATTTCTTCTGACCATTTGGAAGACAAGACAAATGTCTGTATAGCGGCCAGATAATGTCTTCTGCTTCAAGCTCTATTATTTCTGCTTCAAGCTTCATATATGCAGCAAGCTCAAGCTGCTTTATTATTTTCAATGTGAAAATCATCGTTTGATTGATTCTTATTATTTCATCTTTCATTTTTAATACTTTTTCTCCCTTGAACTTTGAAATTATTTCTTTATTCTATTATTACATGAATAGAAAAATCACAACATATAGGGGCTTGAAGCTTCTTTTCCTAAACGAGTCTCAGTGAAAATAGATTGTTTATACAAACTGCAACTAAATTAATGAGAAATAAATGGGAAAATAACAATCAATAGTTTGAAACAAACATTGGTAATTGAAAGTAACACAAGACAAAAACAAAATAAGCCAACTGAAAAACAGAGAGTAGGTAGTAAGCCTACTTCAAGAAAAAGAAAAGAAATTTAAAATTAAAATATTCATGATCTGCAAAATTGATTAACCATCTACAATTTAAGAACTTTATAACATTTTTCACTAAAATTGCACAAATTATCAGCGAATATATCTGGAATCGTATTCAATGAATTGTACAAACTAACCGTTTTTTGTAAGAAGCATTTATTAATTAATTATTGATTCTTTATCACAAATGACAATGTATGGCCAGGTCTTACAAGACCCATTGAATAATAACAACTACATTATAATCGAAACAATTGAACAATTTATTAACATACTCAGAACAGAACAAATTTCACATATTTTAATATTTTAAATACAGCATTTTGTATGATGTTCAGTGTATACTCCCTCCCCCAAAGAATCTATGTTTATTCATCATTTTGCTGTATTGATTTATCCCTATGGAATTTATTCGACATAAAATTTCGCTACATTTTATGAATGAGATCATTAAGGAGTATCATTTCAAAAGAGCTTGAGATCGCACACTGTATCTTGAAGCTCCTTAATATGGCAATACACCTGAGAGCCTGCTACTGAGAAAGTTCTTGAGTTAAACCCCCTGACAGTTCTCTAAGGAGTTTTACATCAAAGTCTGTCGAAATTCGCGAGTAAATAACAAGACTAACTTCCTCAAGCGCTCATGAAATTGGAAATTATAAAGTAGACTCCCCCCTTACAAACGAGATGATTAACACATTACATAATCTTTTGAAAGTGGAATGCTAATTAGAAATTGAGAAGGGCAAAGTTATTCGTATGAAAGGGAGTGATGAATTCTGGGATATGTTAATCCTTTGCAAAATTCAGAGAGATGAATTATTCTGGGATATGTTAGTCCTTTGACGTTGGTAACACTGACGTAGAATGGGAATACACTCCCACATGAGCAAGTTTCACGAACATTCCAATAAGGCAAAGCTCAGATATCACCATTCACTCGAGAGTTGAGCACCTGTATTCAAATTTCCATCACACAAAACATGGAGTACGGAACAGAGTACTTCACTTCCATTTTCAGTGATTTGCCCTGATTGACTCAATTCAGTTGATCTCAACTATCTGGTTATTATATCGGGGTTGGCAGTGAAAAGCAATATTCCTTGATTTAGAAATGCAAAGTGATCTTCTTTATTTGTTGGAGAATTGTTATATATACTCCGACTCATTGTGAAATAAATGTTTCGGAACAATTTGGTTCATCTGTCTCCTTATTATCCACACAAGAAATATTAATCTAGAATATTTTTCTGTTCACAGGTAATGCACTGAAAAGTCATCAAGTCTACTATCACTTATAGTAAGTTTTGCTCTCAATCCAGTGATTTCAATTTGTATTGATCCAGTGACTCTTTCTCAATGAATTCTTCAAGTGAATTTCTATGTTGACTATATTACATGCTGGAGAGTAATGTATGGAGTGAGAATTTTCTGTTGATTGGTACAATAAGTACATCATCAAAATGATAGGTGGAGGAAAAATAAGGTAACCTTGTGCTATTCCTCTCCCAAATTTAGATACGGTTACGCATAGTCCGAAATAGTTCAAGTCTTGTAGTTGTTCACTTCACAAAATGTTCAGTCCTTAATTATTTTCACAACATAAATTTTTCAACTTAGATTCTTCAAAACCAAACATAGAAGAAATATTTCAGGTTATTAATTGACCGAGCGAAGTGAGGTCTAAGATTAAAGTCGACGGTTTGGCATTTCTCTTAATGTTTATATGTTGCGCATTTTCGGCGAAACGCGGTGATAGATGTTCATGAAATTTGACAGGTATGTTCCTTTTTAAATTACGTGTCGACGTATATACAAGGTTTTTGGAAATTTTGCATTTCAAGGATAATATAAAAGGAAAAAGGAGCCTCCTTCATACGCCAATATTAGAGTAAAAATCGGACTATAGAATTATTCATCATGAATCAGCTGTCTAGTGGACTATAATACTACCCGTTCAAAAACATCGAACATCTTTAAAATGTATCTTTCCATCAACGTTGTAGATGTAGACAGTTGCAGCCAGACCTGATAACAGCGCTCACACTCACATTCCGGGACGACACGTCACGTTACGATAGGACAGAAATCTCTATGTTTATTTACGATTTTTTCTAGACATTTTCAATTGATAAATCATTTATTTATTTTTGAGAAAACATAACAACAGGTCAATGTAACTTACTGAGCGCGAGGTCCACTGTTCACAGAACTACAGTACTAAAATAGGAAATATTCACAATTGAATGAAAATTAGAATCAAAATTTATTGTTTTTAGCCGTGAGACAGAATGTTGTAATAAATAAGTTTAAGAGAGCTATTTCGATCTCAATTGATGAGGATTAAAATTACCCAATTACAAAAGAAACAATGAAAGCCAAAATTGTAGATATTGCGCATCATAATCGTCCTAACATGTTACAGTAGTTTGAACATATTATCACATATTATAGCAACAATTATTATTTCATCCACAAAAACTCTTGAAATACGATAACCTAGAAAATAGCTGTTTACTATCCACTTTGTTTACCTGTTCATACTAAATGAAACAACTACTGATCAACTGGATCGTCCAACATGGTTATCGCGTGCTAACGACTAATAAACAAAGTGGGATGGATGTAAATACATAATTATCGCGAGCGGTTATGTTGTGCTAGGATTAGAAAAGCTTTAAACACCCCCACCCCCTTCCAGCACACCTTATCGTCTGATACTGTTTTGTCGAATATCGGGTGACTCCTCCAGACTTGTGGCTTCTGTCAGCATCAGTTAAATGGAAAGTATTGATGTTACAATACAGGGATTACTGACAGTTTGAAAGTGAATCAACTATTGCCTACCTGTAGTGGAATTCAATTTGAATTGTCAGCATAGACTGAATAGGACGTATTGATGTTACTATACAATAATACTGGCAATATTGAAAGTGAATCAGCTTCAACTACTACAGCTATTGCATAGCGAGATTCAGTTTTAACTGTCAGCATAGATAAAATAGGAAGCAGCAAGATAAAATAGAAATTGATCTATATACTGATCTATTGATACATACAATATCATTATATCTATACATATAAAAGCGAAATGACACTCACTGACTGACTGACTGACTCACTCACTCACTCACTCACTCGCAGAACTAAAAATCTACCGGACCTAAAACGTTAAAATTTGGTAGGTATGTTCAGTTGGCCCTTTAGAGGCGCACTAAGAACGGATTTGGAAAAAATTCCAAAGATACGCCCAAAATCTGCGTTTTTCCAGCGTTTTCTCAGCTTTATCGAGAACAAACGAACAGAAAATGTTCAAATTCAGTACAGAATCTAAGCTAGGGTGTAATAAATAGTGTTGTGTTAGAAGGAATTTGAAATAACGCCAAAGATACGCCCAAAATCTGCGTTTTTCCAGCGTTTTTTTGCGCTTTCTCAGCTTTATCGAGAACAAATGAACAGAAAATGTTCAAATTTACTACAGAAGCTCAGATGGGGTGTAATAATGGTGTGTTAGAAGGAATTTGAAATAACGCCAAAGATACGCCCAAAATTACAAGCTCTATCAGTTTAGTACTATGTACCTATGACAGCGCACAAACCTAGGTTTTGCTGGCTTTGTCAGATAGAAAACAAGTTATTTTTTATGTAAGAGTTTATGTGTTATTGGAATCTTATTATGTATTTCTTGCTTGTCTATTATTTTTATGATTCATAGTCTTCATTGTATTGTTTTCAATTTGACAAAATAAATTTGAATTTGAAACTCGAATTTGAATTTAAATTTAATAATCTAATTGACCGAGCGAAGTGAGGTCTAAGATTCAAGGCGACGGTTTGGCATTTCTCTTAATGTTTAAATGTTTTTATGTTGTGCATCTACGGCGAAACGCGGTAATAGATTTTCATGAAATTTGACAGGTATATTGCTTTTTAAATTGCGCGTCGACGTATATACAAGGTTTTTGGTAATTTTGCATTTCAAGGATAATATAAAAGGAAAAAGGAGCCTCCTTCATACGCCAATATTACCGTAAAAATCAGACTATAGAATTATTCATCATAAATCAGCTGTCTAGTGGACTATAATACTACCCGTTCAAAAACATCGAACATCTTGAAAATTTATCTTTCCATCAACGTTAGTAGACAGTTGACTGTAATACTACCCGTTCAAAAACATCGAGCATCTTGAAAATTGTATAGGTATTTCCAAAGACCTTAAAGAGATAAGGTCTTGGGTATTCCCATCAACGTTGTAGACAGTTGCAGCCAGACCTGATAACAGCGCTCACACTCACATTCCGGGACGACACGTCACGGTACGATAGGACTGAAAGCTCTATATTTTATTTAGGATTTTTTCTAGACATTTTAAATTAATAAATTATTTATTAATTTTTGAGAAAACATAACAACAGGTCAATGTAACTCACTGAGCGCGAGGTCTACTGTTCACAGAACTACTAGTATATTGAATGAAATTAAATGGGTAGCATGGTGGAATGTTATTCACTGGGACTACTGTGATGACATTTCAAACTGGATCACACCATAGGTAAGCAGTAGCTGAAAGGGCGACCGAACAGCTGTTCAAAACAACAGAAGAAAGAGAACAAAATGAGGAAGAGAAGTTGGTATAAAGGAGAGAAAGAGATTAAATGTGGGTTAAATGTGGATTAAATGTGGATTAAAGGTGGGTGTGACACTTTGATAGATAGATAGAGTACTTTATTTATGTAGATTACAATATATACTGGCTTATGCACTTATATACAATAGCTTACAATCAGCAAAATTACAGATGAATTTACATAATATAGACTAAGAAAATAATTATGAACTGTATATAATATGGAAAAGCAATTTGTAATATAATAACTATAGATAATATTATATTGTTATGCATCTACTATTGGCAGAGCTTTGGACATATCAATGTCCATTCTTCGGAAAGATTATCAAAAATATCCTACCCACTAACTCTCTACCAAATAGGAGAGATGATTGATTGATTGAGTATTGATTGATTGAGTACTTTATTTATGTAGATTACAATATATACTGGCTTATACACTTATATACAATAGCTTACAATACAGCAAAATTATAGATGAATTTACATAAATAGACTAAGAAAATAATATTGAACTGTATATGATATGAAAAAGCAGTTTGTAATATAATAACTCTAGATAATATCATATTGTTATGCATCTACATAATTGGCGGAGCTTTGGACATATCAATGTCCATTCTCGGAAAGAATATTAAAAATATCCTCCCCACTAACTCTCTACCAAAACGTTAATTTCGTTATTTAAACTAAGGATTTATTTATAGAGAGAGATGAATTGCGAGAGAAGCTGCATCGATAGGTTAGCGGCCTCTATAGTGAGATGTACTTTAGGCTGTCAGAATTGGTTGAACGGGAGGCGATAATGTTATACTATAAGGAATGCTGTTAGTTTAAAATGAATCTCATTGTAAAGTGTTGTGACCCGACTCAGCTGTTTACTGCACTGGTTTGACCTTGAAATTAATGTGAACCAAGATGCTGGCGAGTTTGGAAGATGTATCTATTTTGGTTGCATCGTTTCAGTGAGGGTCGGATTGGAGGAACAGGCAGACTAAGGACTAGCACCACGTGAAAATTAGAAAAGCAATCAGAAAAAACTAGTAGTTCTGTGAACAGTGGACCTCACGCATTATTCTCATCCACAAGAACCTGATTGAAACTATAGACCTTATGGAAATACAGCAATAGACTGGCTTCTCCACACATCACTGATTTATGATGAATAATTCTATAGTGTGATTTTTACTCTAATATTGGCGTATGAAGGAGGCTCCTTTTCCTTTTATATTATCCTTGAAATTCAAATTTCAAAAAACCTTGTTGACCGAGCGAAGTGAGGTTTAAAATTCAAGTCGACAGTTAATGTTATATGTTGCGCATTTACGGCGAAACGCGGTAATAGATTTTCATGAAATTTGACAGGTATGTTACCTGCGCAACATTTAAACATTTTAACATTAAGAGAAATGCCAAACCGTCGACTTGAATCTTAGACCTCACTTCGCTCGGTCAATTATGCTTTCACTATGAAGATTTGATTACTCCCTTTAGATGAGCCACAAAGTAGAAGATTACTTCTTCTCTGTGGTTGAGCCAAGTAAGATTACACTCGTTTCCTCATTCTACTTCTGCACCTTCTCTTCTTGAACTTCAAACAATAATTCCTAATTTTTCATGTCATTTTCGCAAAAATATCTACTGTATTTACAATCTACGAGCTATTCTATCATATGTCTTACTTCATGCAAGCGTATGATACACTTGTGAATCACAGGTTTTTCTTATTCTTTCAAAGGTATTGAAAACTCTTAATAAATACAAAGAATTAATCGTCACCTTTCTTTTTGAATTCAACACCCAGCATATGCTGCTAGGCTGTTACCTATTGGCAGAGTTTGAAAACAAACTGTCGCCCAATCAGAAGAGAGAGTAGGCGGAGTTGAAAATATGACCCAATATGTGCTGCCGTCTACTGGCAGAATACCGTGCTAGATTACAAACTTTCACCTAATACGGAGATAATATGCAAAGTTTAGGATTATTGTAAATTTGTCATTCAACAAATATGTTGCCACTTACTAGCAGAATCTGCATTAGATACTTGTTGTCGAAAATGCCATCGATTAGAAGAATTACGAGTTAGATTACAAAATACTGCTCAATCGGGAGAGAATCGAGTTTTTATCCAACAAGTCGCCTAGTTGTGGGTTTCCAAGTTAAGAGTTTGACGCTTTCGACCAATCAGGAGAGAGGAGGCGGAGTCAAAACTAAATTTTCTTCCATTGTCTGGTATAACAGTGTCCAATCGACAATGGTAGTTTCTCAATCATTTCTTCAAATTGGAACAATTTGCGTAATCCCATGTTCAAGATATTTGTCCTCTCTCAATAACTTTCTACTGAAAGAACTAAAGAAGAGGAATTCTAGAGGTTTCAATTTAAAGATGTGCACAGAATGGAAACACTTATTTACTCCTAGTAGGTAAACCGTGTTCCGCAAGGGTCTGTCTAAAGCACAAATAGATTAAAATTAGGAAAACTGGAATATTGATGTATTGAAATGTTGAAGATTTAAAAAGAGGCCTTTAACCATCCTTGGTATACTATAAATCTATATACAAAATTTCAAGCTTATCAGCTCAGACGTGATGATGCATTCGTGTATTTCCTATCCCGTACATATATAAGTCAATTCTTTTCTTTATTATATTATAGAATATAATTTGTGAATCTCAATAACACATTGGGACTGAGCTTGAAGTCAATCTCAATTGTATTGAGACACTTCTAGACCAACGATTCCAGATTTATTGTGTCCAGTCACGTCAAAAGTCTAATTCCAGATGTGATTGAAGTTTGCATGCAGAAAATTGAAGAGAGGAAGAAATTAATCGGCCACTTGGCTTAAACTACCACTTTTGTGATTGTTGGTTAGGCGAGCATTCCCACACTAGTTTCTGTCTTCAATCTCAAATGCTAATCTTGAAGCACACCTGGATATATTTCGTGCAAATTTGCAAATTATACTTCGATTCTCACATACTTCAGTTACAAGAATTCTTGAATTTCTAAAGAGGGAATTCACATTTGTATCATTTATCACTCCCTTCTACTTTTACTTGGGATCAAGTAAGCTCATATCACAAAAAACCGAAAATTCTTCAGAAAATGTATTCAAGAGACCATGAAATGGTTAATGGATAAATTTTATCTGCAGTATTTTCATTGCATTGCACTACTATTTCTGCATTTTTCTTCTTGATCTGTGATTATATGGCAAATAAATTTATTGAGTTCGATATCTAGTTGATACCAGTGAATACGGGTATCTTTACCCACGGGGTATTCCCGTGGAGATGCCATCTGAAAAAAGGAGAAATGTCATGAGTGATCTGCACATATCGATCTAAGAGTTTATATATGTATTTTTCTTGTAACTTTATTCTAAAATATACACTGTCTTCAGAAATGTTGTGAAATTATCCATGATGAGGAGAAAAAAAAGTTATTACACAAATATTGTCAAATCCACAGAAACAGTTTCCAATGAAGATGTTGCTAAGTATGGTTTTAAATAAACTTTTTTGTGGATTTTACAATATTTGTGTAATCACTTCTTCACCTCATAACTCTATTCTTTTAGATTTTTTGACAAATCTATTCCAATTGGCGAGCATATAATTTTAACTCTTCTCACATCACTAATGACGACTCATTTCTAAAGGGGATAGTAGTATCTTTTCCCCTGACAATACGGATATATAATCATGAATTTTAAAGAAGAATAATGGCTTATTATATGATTGATACTGATTTTACACACATCATCATCATCATCATCTTCACTTCAGGTATTAGGTTTATCAATTAACCTGTTCCGGCACCCATCTCCTTCTTGGCCTCCCTACATCTCTTTTTCCTGTAGGTCTATAGTTTTGGACTATACAACGGGCATTCTTCCAGGTGGCATCCTATCCAAATGGCTGCACCAGTTGCGTCTATTTTGAATAATTCTTTCATGTAGAGGAGCAACCGATAAAACCTTTCTTATATCAGTATTTCTGATTCTATCAACTCTAGTGCAGCCAAATACACTCCTTAGAAACCTCATTTCTGCAGCTTGAATTCGACTGTCCATTCTACGTGTGTGAATCCAATTCTCACTTCCATATAGGAGAGTCGGAACTGCAATAGAACTTTATTCTGGTTTCTTGTCTTGTTTTATTTTTGAGGTTTCTATGTATTTCACACACTTCTGACATTATTTACTAAACTCTTGAAATAGATATACATGGTCCAGTGAATGGAATAGCAATAGTATGATGAAAGTATGTTCTTCTATCATCTCCATCTCAGTCGCACATTTCTTATTTTCCATGACTTCTACTTCTAATGTCCCATGACTTCTACGTGATCTCGTGAGACGGTTTCATCTCACCTTCATCGCTACCTACACAAGGATTTTTGAATAACAGCAACATGTTGAGGGTCTATAAGGAAGTTGGAACTGTTATTGCTGCTGATAAAACTGTATTCACATCTGTGATGCTCATAAAAGTTATCGGACCGAAATATCATTATTTGGTTTCATCAGCTACTGAGCCGAAATATCATTGAAGCAACAAACATTGGGATGAAAGCGGATACCGACGCTGTGGATTCAAATGAGACAAAATTAAAAAATCCAGTTCTGGACCATAAGATTTTATACTTGTGTTTCGATCTTCAACTGATAATCTCTTCAGCTGAACTGTGAGAATCGATGCGGAAGGCTTAATTATATCGGCCGAGCGTCAAATTTAGAAAAGGAAATACTGAAGAACACTATCATTAAACCTTTTTTTGGTCAGACAGCAAACTTTGTCAGATCCCAATTTGATACGTGAAAGGTCTAATTAATCCCTTTCTCTTTTTTGTCGTCCATCTCCCGCGCATAGGAACATCTGTGTTAATTCGGATCAAGAATAGTGGATTAGGATGTTGCCGGACAAATTAGATTGCAGCATCGATTTGGGCCGAGCTATTTTTCAGGTTGAGTCCCTAATGTAATAGTTCTTATCTTGGCCTCATCTTTTGATTTTTGCTGCATCATGTGCCTTTCCATCCTAATGTTCACTTTTGAACCTATCGCAAGAGAAGCAATATTTCTATCACCTTATTTTTAGCAGCTTCTCCATCATGGTATCAATACTGTTATTGCAAGTCGGTGGAGACCATTCTCTCTGTTCCACAAGGTAGTCTCAAGGTGCTAATAGAACGAGTAGACGCGGTGAAGATCATGCCACTAAATAATGATGAAAAAATTTGAAGTCATCGATATAGTTGTGATAGAAATGAAGTTCAATGAAAGAAGTTCATTAGAACTGGTTCATGAAAGAAGTTCAATAGCGAGCTGAAATCTACATATCGACTTGAACGTTGTGTTTCACTCTTATACCCATCACATATTTAGATTATCCACATATCTATACTGCACATTTCTCCATCGATTCAGATACAATTACTTTATACTTTGAATTCTTTAATACTTCAAATTCCAGTTTTTATAGAGTTGACCAAAAGCATTGAAAGTGGTGATCAAAAGTCAAAAAATCTCATAAAACATTGAGCAAATGAGATGAGTTATATAATACTTCATAATTTCAAGTTCATTGTAACTAGAAGTAGATTTTCTGAAACAAAATTGGTCTCCAGATAGATAGATAGTTGGATATCACGTCTGGTTGGCCTCAACGTCGTCAGACAAGTCAAATTGCTAGCAAAAAGCGAGACACCATTAATTTTTCATGAAATTTATATCTAGTATATAGTTACTATTTGTCTTTGACTCTATTACAGTAGTCAAAATAGTCCTTCAGACTATAAAAGCACTCCTCCTTTAGAAATAATTTCAAACTTCGTTCAAACTTCTTTGTCGTTAATATTCCCCGCAACCGAATTGGTAGTACTTGGTAAATCTTTCTACCAATATAACTGGGTTTTTCTTCATACAAAGTCAATCTATGATATTCCGAGAAGGTACTCTTATCCCGTGTATTATATTCATGCGTCTTGTCACCAGTTTGTTTCAATTATATGCAACGTGTATGTTAATACAATGTAGTAATAAGTGTTTGAAGAAATGTATAGAATTAGTTTAATGATGAACAAAATGCAGAATAAATAAGATCAAAATAATGATACAGCTAACCACAAGCTCCACATTACCCTACCGCTAGCTAACTAAGACTTTCATGACCATATTTAGCTTCTAAATGATGGATTATATCTCATTTAGAGTTAGTTCCAGCTATATTTGTGACATTAAAATAGAGCCAGAGTTCAATTATAATGGTGTCCGCTAAAATAGTGACGCTAAATAGTGACATTATTAAACATAGTGAGCTATTCAAAGTATAATGGTGTCTGCTAACAGCTTATTAAACCAAGTGTTGGTTCCAAGCCACAGCACCTATTTATTGAATCTTATACAGTTTGCTGATAGTTAGTGTTTAAGGGTGTGGGTGAAATAGAATGAGAAAATGAATAGTAATGGGACATTGTGGGATGGAGATGGAAATAGAGATCAACTAGAATATCTGGTTCTCTTGTGGGAAGGTACGGTATTCTGATCTTGAGCTTTGTGATACTATTTCAGACATATTGCAGACAATATGCTATGAGATTTCACATAGGCTCTATAGACATAATCGCGTATTGTTTCCCCAGTCAACAATACTGGTTTTCTTGGAGTATTCCATCGCTATGATTCAATCCTCTTGAATCTAGCCTATTGGAGGATTATTCAAATTCCGTATCTATATTTCTACTTGATCTGTACTTTGTCTTGCCGTTTGCTATATAGATATTATTTTCTCCCACTGTACCTCTTCATCAATAATAATATAGTGGTAGAGCCTGTAATCAAAATATGAGGAAATCCCATTCAATCCTTGAAATGTGAACAGATTATGCTGATTCAGGTGTTCTCTCAATTCTGGAAAGTTACTATTCCTAACTCACATCTATGACAAACTCACTTATTTTCTTTGTCTCACTTGTTATTCACCAGTCTCTCTTTCTTCTTCTGTCTTCTTTCTTTATCTTCCTTCTTTTCATCAATCTGTTGAATTATCACTTCATCATGAAAATAAAATCTGAGAGAAATAATACAAGTCATAGATTCAACAGTATCTTCACTCTATGATAAAATGTAGGGAATCTGGGAGCATGGAAGACGTGATTAGAAAATATCATGGTATTTTCGCAAACAAATAACTCGTTTGTCTTTATCCTTCATGGTCAAAAATCTTTATCTTTGATTTGAAAGTGCAAATTTTTGTGATTAAACTTGAAAATCCCAATGTATAACCTAAAAACTTGAGTGTAAATAGAAAATGACATTGGGTAATACGGCAAGGCAGAACATTCAAAAGGATCTCTCTGGCGATAAAAGCCATATGAATAAATAAAATTTTTGATGTATAATATTCTATTTTTCTTTCTTGTTCCTTCCGTTCATACAATTTTACATTGATTCTAAGTTTTTAAGATCTATTTCTTGATGTATCTCATCACCTTACTCACTTCAAGTGAAAACAAAACACCCCATCTATCCCGTGATATTATGATGTTTCGTGACCATTTATCGTGATTACTTATCACGAATCCTGGTTTGAAAAATGCCAATTAGCACGGTTTTGAGATCTAATCTCCTCACAAAATTTTCAGATTTGTTCTTGGCTAGCAGACCTGTGTCCATTTGAAAAAAACTAGGCCGAAAGTATCATAAAAAGTAATGATTGCATGGTGACATATATACGTCCACGATTTCCAACAAACGCCTGCCTAAAGCACATAAATGGCAGATTTCTTATCAACAAGTTGTTGGGTTTTCCCCATTTTTCAAGTTTCGGCTTTCTTCAAGTGTTGAGTTCACATTAATCCTCGGCCAATTGCAGAAGCCTTGATGAAAGTGAAACGAGGTTTAACTCTCCAAGATAACTATGGGGATCATAAAATGTCAAAGTCCTTTTGTAGTTGAAAACGCAACATCTACTACTAAAGCTTGGAATTCTCTTGAGAATTTGATAAAATCTCTCTTGAAACGTTTTTTTATTTGCTCTTTTAACTCAAACTTTATCCTTTATCCATTGAAAGTGCCACTCAAAATATTATTCCTAGGCTTTTAGCACATGGCCAAGCCTGTGCTTGTCTGTGCTTCTAGTTAGTGATCATATAAGAATTCCAGGCATTATTTTTTGAGAAACAACAATTATACTGTCATACTATCCATTATCAATAAGCCGGCTCTGTATGAATATATCATTAGGAATATTCTAAACAACCTGATCCAAACTTCAGCAGTTTTAGAATGTACAGTGTTCAGCTTTGAAAGTAACCAGTATGATTTATAAAGAACAAACTTCAGCCTCAGATCAAGGCATTATTCTCCGAGAAACAACAATAATACTTTCATAAGTCATACTTGTATCATCAATCATCAATGAGTCGGGTCTGTATACAATTATTTTTAAGAATATAACATAATTGAAAGGTTAACACTGTAGAATCTACACCTTTTCCATTTTATTTGAGAAAGTATCAAGTTAATGCGAGAAAGTATCAATTGCATTTGAGAATAGTCACTTGCAATTGAGATAATGTCAAATGTAGATGAGAATAGTCAATTGTATTTGGGAAGTCATCACATGTAATTGAGAATAGTGAATTCTATTTGAGAAATCGTAAAATGTAAATGAGAAGATATCAATTGAAAATGAGAAAATTTTCCAAATGACATGTCGTGACTCTTCTGTAGTGCAGTTTTGATTTGAGCAGGAAATGATACTGTACTATGTAGCCTACACAGTATTCCAATCACTATCATAGGCTTTGCATGAGGGAAAATTAATATTTTCAATTGTGAAAGTATTTCCCCTGTACTGTTTACGAATGATTAATGAGAGTTTTTTCTATGTACGTATTGGCAACGCGACTTTTGTCTCCAAACATTTTGTGAAACATTGCACTTGATGAAGATCAAATTCTCTATGTTTATGGCGCAATTGAACTTTATCATCAATCGATTGAATCTCTTGATCAAACAATTCGGCAATTCTTCAATGGATTTTGGGGCTTGAAGATAATGTTTCATTCAAAAACTAAACGTTTTATAAAAATATTAAATATATTATCATATTATTTTATATGAGTACAGTTATGAAAAATATAAGTACTGGAAGTACTGGTTTTTTAAAATCATTTCCGAATTACAAATTAAAACTTCTCGATTTCAAATCGTATGTTTTCAAGTTGAAATGATACTTTCTCAAATAAAATTCACTATTCTCAATTACAAGTGATGACTTCTCAAATACAATTGACTATTCTCATTTACATCTGACGTTTTCTCAAATACAAATGACTATTCTCAATTACAATGATACTTTCTCAAACACAGTTGGAAAAGGTGTAGAAGTTTGAATCAGATTGCTGAGAATTTTTAGAATTTACTGTGTTCAGCTCTCAAAGTAACCAGTCTGATTTACGAAGAACAAAATTCAATCTCAGATCAAGATCATTTTGAGAATGGAGAACAGACAGAGAAGCAAGGAGATTGAGCACTGAAGATGAAGATTGATGACTGATGAGAGAGACAGAATTACAGAAGACTTGAGAAAGAAATACTGATGAAACCAGATCATTTTCCAAATGCTTGTATACCAAAGCACCGTAAGAATTACTGGAGAAGTAGAGGCGTATTTTAAGTACCTGGTTTGTAACGGAGTTGCCTAAGGAAAGTCTCAACCCTGAAACTATGTTTGATATTAATTCCGAATTAGAATTCAAAGATATCATCAGCAGATCCTTATATTTGATGAAACTGTAATGAATGCCTGTTTAGACGGTCAAGCTCTCCAAGCCTGTTATTACTAAGAATGTGTATAATATTGTGCATAATTTTAGAATATTTATCAATTTATATTGTGTGATAAAATTTCAACGTGTAATCAAGATTCAATCGAATTTCAATCATCATAGCATTTTAAGATTCGAATTAAACTTTCTAATGCCATCAAAAATTGAAATTTACAAAATAAGCTGTCTCCAATCCATCAAACTAAAGTGACGTCCACGTTATAATGGCAGTATTTGATCAACATTGGTGCTGCTATTGATGAATCGGCAACGTTGTTCAAATCAAAATTTTTATTCGCAATTCAAACAATTGAGGATCCTGACAAACCCGAAGATTTTTCGGCGGGTGCCTAGTTACAAAAGATAAATGAACTTAGACAAAATAAATATGACACTTCAAAGATTTTGAGTATAAGATGAAAGAAAACAAATACAATGTGCAAAAAGAAAATAAGAAATCTTCATCACTTTTTGTGTAGTTGAGAAGTTGATATCGTGGTAATTATTCATATTGAATGAAAAAGACTATGAAATCGTCAAAAACCACAGATTTATTGATACTTAGAAAGACCGGTTTCGTTTATTACATAATTGTCAATCTCTGATAAACTCTGATAGTGACAATGGTGTAATAACCGAAACCGGTATTTCTAAGTATCAATAAATCTGTGGTTTTTGACGATTTCTTAGTCTTTTTCATTCAAATCTACATCAGATTTTGATAGAGATTTAATAAAAAAAGGGAAAATAACGAAAATTTATTAGAAAGGAATGAAATAAAAAAGAAATGGGAAAATATTAAGGGAATAATACATTTTTATCGTTGAGGCAGGCGGCAGTGACAATAAAAGGAACATTTTAGAACTTCAGCTAGCAAAAATTGAAAAATTCTAATAATGTTCTCCTATTTTTCTTCACTGTCATTAAAACGTGGACCTCAATATAGATTTGCTTGTTGTGTGTAGGCCTACTTTGGAGATGTAGAGTATGCAGAACCATCAGGTCAAATCACATCGAATCAAAATAATTCTGGAATTAGATTCAGTAAGACGAATTCAGACTGTTGAGCAATCAATTGAACTGTTATTGATTGCCTGCCGAGTGCTGAAACTTGTAAGTGATGATGAACGCAAGTAATCAATCAATGTAATTGGCCAAGTTAATCAATTCCAACATCCGCCATCAGTACTTCAACTTGTTTGCATCGTTTATTTCGATGGAGATTGTATTTTTTCAGGTCTAATTGAAAGCTCGAACGTTCAGTGACTCCCAAGAAGTTTCAAATTATTGTTGATTGCATCTCTCGATCTTCTAGTTGCTGTTTTCTTCCTACTTGATTTGAAATTATGATCATACTAGTTTTTGCTGCCCGACGCTGAATTTATTCATCGTTGTAATTATAATTTCAAATTGAGTTCATTCAACAGGGATCGTCTCCAACTTGTGGAGGAAGCTACAAACAGCTGGTAGGAATTGTACTGAATGTGAAAAAAGTTTAGGAAGAGGGAGTTGAATTGGAGGTATAAATAAAGGGGAGTAAGTGTGAAGGAAGTCAAATCGATGGTGGCACAAAAAAGTATGAGAAGTTTCGTAAAAAAAAGGGAGGAAGGAGGAAGGAGGTGAATGAAGGGAGAAGAAAGAGAGATGATGAATAAGGAAGTGATTAAATAGGAAGGAGTTAAGGGAAGAGGAGTAAAGGAAGAAGATGGAAAGAAAAAAGTGCAATAGTCAGGAAAGTGTTGCTTTTTCATTTACGAGAGACTCTGAGCTTGGAATGCAGTTAGCGTCAGAGTTAGTTTCGTTTCCAGACAAAATCTCCTCCCGTTAGATGAGGAAGAATATTATTATAAATAGAGTCGAATCCAATGCTAACTTTATTGCGGCAGGTAATTTGACAACGCCAAATCGTCACCTCACTGCTCATAGACTAAACGGGCGTTACGAAACAGGTTGCTGACTTGTAATCGCGGTTTATTGTCGCTCGTAAAAATATTTTAATTATTGTTTACGGTGAGCACGGGTCGTTGGAACGGCATGTGATGATGTTTAACATAACACGCGGTCGTAAACAGCCAAACGGCCCTTTTAAAAATCCACCACCGGAAAGCAGTTTCCAGAAATTTATTCGATACGATAGAAATATATTCTCGAGTTTTATTGTGGCCTCAGAAACTTATTTCAACTGCAGAAGAGACAAACTGAACATGACGTCATAAGTCTCCCGTCATTTCCCAAATAAAAAAATAATCAAGTATAAAATTAAGTGTGAACATTTTTTATTTTTGGAGAAATTTCTGGTTTGTGGAATTTATGGAACTGATAGAACACGTTTTAGTGTTTGGAATCTTAAGATAGACGGTCAATATTTTTAAAGCATCTTCGTGATATCGTAAAGGCTGACTACCACATACCACTTGTATACCACATATTTACATTCTCTGACACGTGTTTTCATTCAAAAAGCATAATGATTTTTCACAATGCTGTAACTTTCAGAGCCTAGAATCTAAAGGTGCGTACAGATATACGCGCCGCGACCATGAGCAATTCACTTTTAATCAGATGATTATATCTGTATTTTCACAGAAACGGTAAGATACAGATATAAAAAGCTTGACATCAGCTGATTAAAAGTGAATTGCTCATGGTCGCGGCGCGTAAATCTGTACGCACCTCAATATATTCTTCATCACTCTTGTGTTACCTCAGTCCTCACAATTTCATAGGAGATGGAAAAACTGATTGAAAAAAGTTACACTTTTCATTATTATTCTATGTATTTATTTATAAAAATAGCACATTGGGAAATTACTTGTAACTTGGGATTATATCAGAAAATAGCAACTTGGAATAATGAAAATATAATAATCCTCTCTTATTTTTTTCTTCCATGGGAAACAAGAAACAAATGAAGTTCGAGATTTGTAAAACTGTTATGAAAATAATGACTGAGAAAAATGTCTTGCATGAATGAAAGTGATATGATCGTAGTTATCCATAAGCCTATTGCATCAAAATTCTTGAAGTTGTCGAACTTCTAATTTTTTCGAATACCAAGATGCCATCATTATAGATTTCTGGTAGACTGGAACTGAAATAAAGAGCAGTAGCAGAATAGCAGTGAGCAAGCTATGTGATTGGTTCATCGACCTATGAAGGTGAACGTCTGTCATTGGCCTAGACAAGCCACTCCCACAACGAGCGGTTGCTGTGACCTTCCAATGTCAGACGTTCGCCTTGATAGGTCATTCATCTACCAATCACATCGCTTGCTCACTGCTTCTGTAGTCTACTTCTGCTTCTAAAACTTTGGTCTTAGTTAACCAGATATTGATGATAGTGTAACAACCGAAACTGGTAACTTTTCTGCACACAATTTGAGTTGGCGGTTTTAACAGTCAGTTAATAATTAATGCTAGTTAGCACTATCTTGAATTAAAGCTGATCATATCTACTCATACTCAACAGTTTTAGTGGACGGAATTTCACATTGCACCATTAAAAATTTTACCATTTTGTTTTCGTTCTATGCAAACCAGCTTTTGGGCGACAATTTTATTGATGAACTAGCAGACAACCCGTGCTCCGCAAGGGTCTGTTTTCAAACATGACAAACTGAAAACTTGACCCAATGGAATCTTCAGGAGTTTGAAATAGGCCTATAACCGTCCTCGGTTAATAAGGAATCAATATGGAGAATTTCAAGTTAATCAGTCCAGTAGTTCAGACATGATGATGCGTCAAACATAATTTTCCTATCCCGTACTTTTATAAGCCATTTTTTTCCTTTATAGATAACTCGATTTTCAAGAACTGAATCCATGGATTGTTTTTTATATTCATCCACGTGTTGATAATACATTTTCGAGTGCATTTCGATAAGTTACTTGTTAAAATGGCTCTGAAGATGAAGATTCCTCAATTATTTTACTACTTTATCCAGATTTTAACAATACCACTTGTCATTAAAGATAATTTTTATTATCAAAATTATTGAGAGAGGAGAAGTAAGGTCAACTTTCAGCTATGCCTATCACAAATTTCCATTAATAATAATAAAACAGCTCTTGTTATAGAACAGGATGGAAGTTTATTTGTTATAACAGCTCTTGTTATAATAATTTCCATTTATAATAACAAAGTCCATCAAGCAAATATCAACTTCTTGTAGAAACACATTTTCAACTATCTTGATCAAAGAACGAAAAATAAGTTCTAATAAATTTTGGGAAATGTTGGCAAACTCTATTAGTGAATTATTTGAATGATTTCTCTAAAGACTTGTTTGGCTGAGAAGATGCAAAAATCGACAAATCAACAACTGGGATAAAACTCATTTTGTCGACATGGACTAATGAAATGTTATGCTAACTAATGATAGATTCACTGGAAAACGAACTCAATCAGCCAAAACTAAAACAGGCATTTGGGTTCGATGCCACGCAATTTAAAAAGTATCCTTTCACAGTTGAACGTCCTGGAGTTTCGCGGCCTCGCCAATGTAAACCAGTCTTTTTTGAATTTCCGCCAAACGGTTGTGACGTAATGAATTGGCGCGGTCGGCATCCGACAAAGTGATGTGACACGCATTATTGATGAGTCAATAGTCGACAATCGTCACCCAACAATCGACAATCGATAGCGTCCTATCAAACAATACCGGTTGAACTTGTTCAAGATTCGAGATTCTTTATTGCCAGACATTTTTACAGTGTATAAGCTCGTCCAAACATAGAATACAGTTCACAAGACAGGCTTGTGAATATAACAGAACAAAAAGTATTGGCTATAAAGTATCTAGTATTGACTATGTAAAGATCTAAAACATTTATAGGCATACATAAGATATACTTGAGTAGTCCTTCACATAATAATATTGTAAAGTATAGCAAACAATTTCTTTTTAAGAGCTGTCCAACAACGCCTCTCCTAGAAAAACATTCAATTTTCACATTTCTAGAACAGATTTGAATTTCAAAGTGAAATAAAAATAGACATATATCGTCAAATTCTACAGTTTTATTTGGTACAGGACCATGGTTTCGTGACCACACACGTCACATTTTCAAGCTGAAAACACACTTGATAGGCCTATGAGCTTATGTGTGTTCTCAATTTCATTATGGATTATATTTATTTACATTATATTTACAACATCGACAGTGACTCAGTTGAATTTCAAAGATTCTAGAATTATACAATAAGTTTATTCGAATTTAGAGAAAATGCGGTAAGCAGAGATTATGGAATTCTCCAAGTTTATTTAAAGTTTCCTGATGATCAATGATTTAATTATGAAACAATCTCAAACAAGTCACTACTTCGTTCTTGTTGTGGCTTCAGCTTAAGGTGAACTTTGCAATATTGCAATATTCACTTAGAACTTTCAGCATTTCATATATAGAAACAACAATGTTCACCATTCAACCGAAGCTGACACTGACAGTTCAAATTCCAAAGTGAATTGAAATACGAGTATATTGATAGATTATACTCTTTGCCAATCATTGTAATCTATAAAGAAACTTAGAGATAAGTAGATAACTGTTTTGAAATTGAGAAACTTTATTTCAGGAGGCTGAAAAGAAGGAAGCCTTTTGAAAACTAGATTAAAATCAATTTGTGATAGTGTATGCAGACTATATAATTTTTACTGCTCACATAATTTGGGAACTACTTGGGCCATCAATGGATGAGCTGAAGTTTTAAAGTTTTTTAGTGTGAGATTTATAGTGAAATGAAAATTAATGGTTAGTCTCTGAGACTAGTTGACAATCAACAAAATAATATTTGATGAAATAGCTATTTATGTATTAAGAGCGTAATGCGCGACTTTATCGCTCGCGCAAAACAGTTATCAAATCAGTTATAATTTTGCAAGAGCGATAAAGAAGCATTACGCGCGAATTACATACAATTTTTTTTCTACAACTGCACAAATCTGTTAAATCACTTATATCTGGCGGAGTTTATAATAATTCGTCTACACTGATATCCATCATGGCTGTAGAATCGGTACAATTACCGACTTTTTAGGTTAAGATCTGACCGATCTATCATCACACGCAGTTGTAGAAAAACACTTTTTTTGTTTGAGAGGAATGTGGAATGCATTCCCATCCTGAGGAGGAGCTTCTGGTTAAATAGATAGATTTGACACTTGAAGGTCTGGAGTTGAAGAAAACTCACTTTGTTTCAAAACAAATATTTCAAGAAACACTTTTCTGGTTGAGGAATATGGAATGTATTTCACTCCTCAGGAGGAGCCTCCTCATTAGCCTCAGAGTAAGTTGATTGATCTAATACCTATGGTGAGGTCCACGTTATAATGGCAGTGTTTGATTAACAATGGTATTGCTATCTTTGTCTATCATTCAAGAAGGCGGATAGCGCTATCTCATTCTCGCTTTGTTCGGTTGCCAGATCGTGTTTTAACAATGTAGGATAAATAATTTAAACAAAATTAAAAATCTTAATTATAAAATTATTGAAAAATATAATTTCTCGCTTAATTAAATATAATTGATTGTTTTAAACGAGAATGAACAGTTTAATATTACATCAATAAACCTGTATCAGCATTGACAAGACAGAGGATCGGCAACGTTGTTCTGCAATCTTTTTTTACTGCCATTATAACGTGGAGACATCACTATAGATATCTACCACAGCATTGCCTTCACAACAACACAGTTATTTCAATAAATTGCTTTCAATAATCTTCTCTTTCTGTTTACATCCTCTACTATCTCAATACTTTTCCATCCTCTGAATCGTCATAATTGCACTATCATTCCATCTTTAAAACTATTCCTCTCCATATTCGTCTTTAATTTAAATTCTTTGCTCTGTTGCCAGATCGTCTTTTAACAATGTAGATTTGATAATTAAAACAAAATATTCCATCTTAATTATGAAATTGTTGAAAAATATAATCTCTTGCTTAATAAAATATAATTGATTACTTTAATCGAGAATGAACAGTTAATATTACATCAATGAACCTGTATCAGTTACTGTTTATAGAGGGCATTGACAAGACAGAGGATCGGCAACGTTGTTCTGCTATCTTTCTTCACTGCCATTATAACGTGGACCTCACTATAGATATCTATAGATATCTATAGATATAGATATCTAATAGATATCTACCACAACATTACCTTTACAACAACACAGTAAGTTATTTCAATAAATTGATTTCAATAATCGTCTCTTTCTGTTTACATCCTCTACTATCTCAATACTTTTCCATCCTCTGAATATGACTTTTCAAATCAGTCATAATTGCACTATATCATTCCATCTTTAAAACTATTCCTCTCCTTATTCGTCTTTAATTTCATATCCAGTTTCATTCCCCCTAAACTAGATTTTCCTTTCTCTTCTCATTCTAATTTACCACATTCACAGGACATTGACAAGACAGAGGATCGGCAACGTTGTTCTGCTCTCTTTCTCCACTGCCATTATAACGAGGACCTCACTATAGTCTAGAGTTTTGGAGTTGACATCATGATTCCATCGTTGCAATATTCACGATGGGAAACTATTCTGATTATTGTGAACAGTCATTGAACTACAATGATCGAGGTTAGTGAGGTTTAGACACACTTTGAACCGTCAACATTCATCATAGATGACACCGATGCTGCTTCCTATCCAATCTGTGCTAACAGTTTGAAATACTCGTTTCCATGGCAACTTCAACATCTGTTCAGTCATAGATCTTATTAACGAACGGTAACCATGGCAACAACAAGATGCGATTACTCATTCAACAAAAGGCTCGTTGAGGAATGTACTTATCATGTAGCAATTGCTGGGAATGCCTGTTCAAGATTTCAAGCTAATAAGATCAAGAAAACGCAATCATGACGCGAGAACGCCACCTGTCCTGCAGATTCATTGATAATTCCAGTGGAGCATTCATAAATCTTCGGTGTGTATAAAATAATAATATTCGGTTATTCGCCGGAAAACGTGTGTAGGCGTCGGTTGTAAACAGCCTTATTAAATGGGCCGTCGGATCATAACATGTCATAGTCGGCTGCGTGGCGATTAATTTTCTGCACCCAACATTCACACCAGAGGCGAAATTACATTCATAATCGGATAAATATTCAGATATCAAATTTGAATCGTGGCTAGTTACGTGTTTAATTGGCTGCACCACAGAAAAAAGAATACCAGTTTTTTACTCGGTGGCTGTAGTCTACCTAGAATCTGTCAAATGATATTTATGGTGTATGAAAATATTCTTTGAAATTGTCGTTCATTTTCCATGTTCAACGATGAGTCAATAATAATTGAGAAAGAATCACTGGTACTATTATTATGATTCATATCAAACTCTATTAGTTCCGGCGTTGACGCCATATCAAGTTGTGTCCTTTCAAATTGAGTTTCTATTTTGTTTTAAGAAAAATCAAGTAAATAATAATATAGTTCGTTTTTACTTTCCTTGCCCTATTACCATAAGTATTGCTTTCCGAAAAAAATTAAGGTACCCCAATTTCTAAATTTCTATACGTTTCAAGGTCCCCTGAGTCCAAAAAACTGGTTTCTGGGTATTGGTCTGTATGTGGTGTGTGTGTGTGTGTGTGGTGTGTGTGTGTGTGTGTGTGTGTGTGTGTGTGTGTGTGTATGAGTGTATGTGCGTCTGTGTACACGATATCTCATCTCCCAATTAACGGAATGACTTGAAATTTGGAACTTAAGATCCTTTCACTATAAGGATCCGACACGAACAATTTCGATCAAATGCAATTCAAGATGGCGGCTAAAATGGCGAAAATGTTGTCAAAAACAGGGTTTTTCGTGATTTTCTCGGAAACGGCTCCAACGATTTTTATCAAATTCATACCTAAATGGTCATCGATAAGCTCTATCAACTGCCACAAGTCCCATATCTGTAAAAATTTCAGGAGCTCGGCCCCATCAATGCAGATAGATTCCCAATTATCAGGCTTCAGATACAATTGAAACAAAAAAAATCAAGTGGAGTAGATTGAGCATGAAAATCTCTACAATTAATGTTCAGTAACATTTTCACCTAAAATTGAAAATAAGCTTTAAATTCGAGAAAATGTGATTATTCAATTGCAAATTATTGTTGATTCTATTAAATCATTCACTATGAAGAGATAGCAGACCTCATGTGTGTCTCCAGCGTTATTGCCCTGTCACCAGCTGGCTCAAATCTTTGAATAGTAGACTTGAGATGCGCGGGAACACTAGCGTCAGGTGATCAATTTTCTTAACGGCAAGGGAAGTTGTGTGAGTGCACCACACCAGATTTTTAAAGAACACTTGATAATGGCATCAACAGGAACTAGTCATGTTTGATAATGAATTTAATAAGGATACTGAAGATTCTCTGTAATTAAACAGTGTAGTCCTCTGTCAAATTGATTAATAATTAATAGATTGTTCACACAATTTATAAAAGAAAACTAGTTCCTATCTCCTAAAACAACATTATGAAGGTATTTTGTTGTGGGTAGAATGTGTAACAAATCTGGTTTTGTAAATAATTTTCAGTTCATGATTTCCCTGATACAGTAATCGTAAAATAAAATAGGTGTGTTCTAGTCGTGGGCCGAATCCATGTAATTCAGGCTACACCCTACTTCCGGCTTTCAACTCAAGGAACGTGGGCCTATATTGAAAATTTTGGAAACAGACTATAGTCCAGTCACTCATATACATTGGTGCTTGCAATTTATATTGCAGTTCTGATTTTTTAATAATATTATTTGGATACATGAGAGAAGTCCAGAACCAATTTCTTCATGCAAAATTTTCTTGTGCTCGATAATTATTACAATAATAATTGTTATTATTAGTGGATAATTATTACAAATGGATAATATTATGATAAAAAATTTGATGAATATAGAATTATTTAAAAACAAGTGAGCATGAAAATACAAAAAAACAAAGGAGGAATAGTTTTTATGGAGAGAGAAGCAAAGGTTAAATTCAAAACTGGAATATTAAGAAAGTAGGAATTGAACTACTACTTCAAGATGATGTTAGTGGTTTTGTACTGGCTAAATATTTGATGAGCTGATATTACAATAGTAACTCCGTTATTGGTCAAATCTGTGGGAATATAGATACTGCAAATCATTCTCTGGTCTAACTCAGTCTCCAGTTTGTAGCGTGTTCGGACGAAATTAGTGTTTATAACCTATAATGTCTCAAGCCTATTCAAACTCAATCCTTATGATTCGAATTGTTATGAAGAATTATAATAGGTAATAATTATAATCGAAATTTGGGAGAGAGACAGTTTCAGGCCCAGCCTGTTGTCCTATCCCAATCTTATTTAATATTATGATTTGTGAATCTGTTAATAAATACTTCAATACATAACTATATAATTCAGGCTTATTATAAATAGAACCCATGAATAGAAATAAGTTACTCATTCCAGTTTCTACTTACTTTAAGAACACTGAGTTCACGGTGAATTATAAATATTTATGACCTCATGGAGCTTCTCCATCCAGGTAGGGATGAGATCTTCGATTCTATCTCATCTCTGGTGATGCTGCTTTATCTCCGATTGATATTGTTTACGACTTTTGCCACCATAACTTGTTTCAAGCTTTCCCCTTCATGGAGAGAAGTTTCTCGCATTTATGCTCACCCACTGAACCTCCCCTCACCTAGCATCAAACAGCAACATATTCTTGAATGGACCTGAGTCGCTTCCAGTTGCAATAACATAGAATTATGCAAATCAAATCATGAACGTACTAGTTTTGATAATGCGATTAGACAGTGCACATGATAACTCGCTCTCACAAGTTATAAATCAGATTTTCTTCAAGATTCGCATCTTAATGTTCTCTCTCAAAGAGTGCCTTATCTTTGGAAGGATTTATTGGATAAATTAAAGTCTTGAATCGGTTGTACCGAATTGATTTGTGGAAGCATTGCCAATTACATTCGATATGGTTGCAAGATGCATATTTTAGCATGGGTAATGCTTCAAGACTCATTCAAATTAACTATAATTCTGTAAATAGAACCATAGAGAAATGGTCCGGTCACTATATACATTGGTGCATGCAATAATTTATATTGTAGTTCTGATTTTTTAATATATTATTTGGGTACATAAGAAAAGTTCAGAACCAATGTCTTCATGCAAAATTTCCTTGTGCTAGATACAGAATGGCCCAAAAACCTCGTATTTTCGGCTCATTTTCCAGTTTTCAGCTATTTCTGCCAAATCTCGTGATCCGACAGAAAAATTTGCTCTCGCCTTTTTTCTAGATTATGAAATTCTGAATGAAATGAGATCATTCGGAACTCTCTATCTCCATTGAGTACTGAGTTTTGATCTTCCAAAAATGAGTGAAATTTGAAGAAAAAATCAATTTTGATGAATTTTAGTTTTTGATCAACAATATCTTCCGATTGTTACCATTTAGAAGTATAATTCAAAATTCCTCTGGGCGTATTTTTGTGCTCTACAATCTGAGATCAGGTAGAGTGCTCTATCTTATATAGATTTTTAGGTACACCTGACAACAATGCCCAACTACATAGTCTTCACATTGATATTTCGCACAATGACATAAGTTCATAAGATTGCTATGTTTCCTCTACGATTGTACCTTCTTATTGTGTATCCCACTGTGTTGCTGTAAAGGTGCGTACAGATTTACGCGCCGCGAACATGAGCAATTCACTTTTAATCAGCTGATGCCAAGCTTTTTATATCTGTATCTTACCGTTTCTGTAAAAATACAGATATAATCAGCTGATTAAAAGTGAATTGCTCATGTTCGCGGCGCGTATATCTGTACGCACCTTAAGAGATGAATCAAACATTTATATTTTAGTTTTTTTGAAAAGCTTATTTTATTGGAGGTTCGAATTTAAACTGGATTTTACTGAGTATGCTATGTTTCATTCATGATTTTATCTTCTAATTGTGCATCTCATACTGTGTTGCTGTAAGAGATGAATCAAATATTTATATTTTAGTTTTTTGAAAAGCTTATTTTTCGCAGGTTCGAACTTGAACTAGATTTTGTTGACTTGCACTCATTGGTCCGATTCCAGAAATTACAACTTCATTACAAATTACAACTTCATTACAAATTACAACTTCATTACAAATACAAATTACAACTTCATTACAAATTACAAAACTCACAAATTCACATACTAGGAAAGACAGATCGACTGATATGTTTGAAATCAATGTACAACAAATTTGAAATCGAGTTTTGAATTTATTAGTGAATATCCCTATTTTTTAGTCACTGTTTCACTGGAAAATGATATTATTTTCAATTTCGTTATGGGATACAATGAAGACATTGTTTCATTGTGGAAACCTTCTCTTGTCTACGTTGAAAATGCAAATTATTACAAGCATGTGTGTACATGAATTTTTTATTCTATTTTATTTATTTATTTATTGATAATAATTTTCACAAAGAATCACTGATTGGGATAGAAAAACTAAGGATACTACTTGTACTATTTCTCTCCCAAATTTAGATAATACTTTAAAAGTCCGAGATAGGGTTATGGTTTCACTTTTCTAAAATTTAGTCCATTTTCAATGAAAAAAAAACAAGGAAGACTAAGAATTTTCAATTTTGATGGTTAAAATTAATAAATGAATATGAATAAATACATAAATTTAGTTCCTCTTGGAGAGAACGTTTGAAAAAATTTACAGTAATGTAGAGTGGAGTAAATTTCATGTAAGATGTAAAAAAATTACAAAAAACTTGCATTCCGAGCTAAGCGATAAGCAATTGAAGAATTGAAGTTATTCAAACAAATGACCAATTATTATAAATTGATAATAAATTGTAATTCTTGGCTTTTTGATTGCAATAATCAGTCAGCCTGAGCTTTCATGGGATATGCAATAGCTTATTCAAATTCAATACATCTATATTTGGATTCCATATCTATGCAGTCACATTAACCCTGGAGCAATGAGGAATGCCACGATCCAACTTTCTGACATCCTGTACTGCCGTGAATGGATAGTTTACTTTTCATTGCCTATTTCTAAGATGCGGGCTTGCGAGGAAATGAAGAGCCTGTAGGTTTAAGCATAGATTCAAGCCTTCTCGTCTCTGGTCTGAGTTTGTGAGTGAGAGAGTGGAATAAGGGCAGAGAAAGAGGGGGAAATGAGTAGAAGAAAAAGAGGAGATTGTGATGTGTAAAGGCTAATTTATGTGGCCATCTCTCAGAGGGCAAAAGCGACTGGCAATTTAAATAGCAGCTACTCTTTTGCGAAGGCAGGGTTGAATGAAAACACTTTGAACAGCGTTCGCTGGCTGTTATACGAGTGGAGTTTGCGTCCAATGATCGGGATAGAGTGCAATGGGAGCGGACATTAAAAGATATCCAAGGGTCAGTCTCTAAGCGTAGAAAAACGTCAAAGCGTTGCGGATTAGAGGGAGAGTTGAGGGAGAGAGGAACGGGAAGAATTAAAAAACTGATCTGAAAGGAAATGGATGAAAGTGGAAGAAAAGGAAATGGGGGTGGGGGAGATTTGAAGAGAAAAAAGAAAGTGAGATATTTGTTCAACGTTGTTCAAGTACATCTCCATGAGGTCATTCTAGATTTTCAGCCAGGGCAATAGATATCTTCCTAAACTTTATCTCGAACATTACTGGGGTAATGCCCAACTGAACTAGATTTTACTGACTTGCACTCATTGGTCCGTTTCCAGAAATTCCACGACGCATTATTTACATCATAACTCACAAATTTACATACTAGGAAAGACAGATCGACTGATATGCTTGAAATCAATGTACAACAAATTTGAAATCGAGTTTTGAATTTATTAGTGAATATCCCTATTTTTAAGTCACTGTTTCACTGGAAAATGATATTATTTTCAATTTCGTTATGGGATACAATGAGGACATTGTTTCATTCTGAAAACCTTCTCTTGTCTAGGTTGAAAATGCAAATTATTACAAGCATGTGTGTACATGAATTTGTTTTTATTTTATTTATTTATTGATTGATAATAATTTTTACAAAGTAGCACTGATTGGGATAGAAAAACTAAGGATACTCCTTGTACTATTTCTCTCCCTAAAATTTTAAAAGTCCGAGATAGGGTTATGGTTTCACTTTTCTAAAATTTAGTCCATTTTCAATGAAAAAAAAACAACGAAGACTAAGAATTTTAAATTTTGTTGGTTAAAATTAATAAATGGATATGAATAAATACATAAATTTATTTCCTCTTGGAGACAACGTTTAAAAAATTTACATTAATGTAAAGTGGAGTAAATTTCATGTAAGATATAAAAAAATTACAAAAAACTTGCTAAGCGATAAGCAATTGAAGAACTGAAGTTATTCAAACAAATGACTAATTATTATTAGCGATAATAAATTGTAATTCTTGGCTTTTTGATTTCAATAATCAGTCAGCCTGAGCTTTCATGGGATATGCAATAGCTTATTCAAATTCAATATCTATATTTGGGTTCCATATTTATGCAGTCACATTAACCCTGGAGCAATGAGAAATTCCAAATACAACTTTCTGACATCCTGTACTGCCGTGAATGGATAGTTTAGTTTTCATTGCCTATTTCTAAGATGCGGGCTTGAGAGGAAATGAAGAGCATGTAGGTTTAAGCATAGATTCTCGTCTCTGGTCTGAGTTTGTGAGTGAGAGAGTGGAATAAGCGCAGAGAAAGAGGAGGAATTGAGTAGAAAAAAGAGAAGATTGTGATGTGTAAAGGCTAATTTATGTGGCCATCTCTCAGAGGGCAAAAGCGACTTGCAATTTAAATAGCAGCTACTCTTTTGCGAAGGCAGGGTTGAATGAAAACACTTTGAACAGCGTTCGTTGGCTGTTATACGAGTGGATTTTGCGTCCAATGATCGGGATAGAGTGCAATGGGAGCGGACATTAAAAGATATCCAAGGGTCAGTTTCTAAGCGTAGAAAAACGTCAAAGCGTTGAGGATTAGAGGAAGAGTTGAGAGAGGGAGGAACGGGAAGAATTAAAAAACTGATCTGAAAGGAAATGGATGAAAGTGGAGGAAAAGGAAATGGGGGTGGGGGAGATTTGAAGAGAAAAAAGAAAGTGAGATATTTGTTCAACGTTGCGACAAGTACATCTCCATGAGGTCATTCTAGATTTTCAGCCAGGGCAATAGATATCTTCCCCAACTTTATCTCAAACATTACTGGGGTAATGCCCAACTGACCAGCAACTTACTAGTTTCATCTCTTTTCAATTGTCCCTTTTCCTCCTCCACCCCCATCCCTATCTCCTCTCTCTCTCTAATCACACTATCAAACATCACGAAGTGCCATTAACTTAGCTACTGGCAAGATGCCCATAGAACGGTGCTTGTAAGGATCCCAGTCCGTTGAAATACATAATAAAATACATCGATTGTTTAACTGCGTTTACTGAGGCTAAAGTGTAATTAGGGGATGAGCTAAGCGCTCTTTTCCCAGCGGCAAAACAATGGCTCCCTGATGTCGCCGTTCGCAAAGTTTGTTGCGAGAAAAAGACAATGCTTTGTCGTGGAATTTTAAGTGCTGGGGAACGGTTTCAGGTGTGGGATTCGTTGGGATTTCTGCCCAGGGTTTGTCAACAACAGAATAGAATAATTGACAATAATGAAAGTGAAATATGGGATTGTTGTACATGACATAGACGTGAACCATAAGAGTTTGAATTAAGTTTTTATTCTATATATTCTATTCTGAATGGCAGGATTTAGTTTTCATGAGAGCATGATCCAACAAACTGATTAGAATTTAGTTATCTCATATTTTATTGAAACCAAAGAATAATAAATTCTGATGATTCCAACACATTTAATTGAAAAATGATGTTCTAAATCGTGGTGCACAATATAAGTTCAATTGTTATTATAATGCTTTCTAGCGCTGCCTCTTAGTTCAACTGTAATTGAACTCTAGAAAACCTAATAACTATATTTCAACTCTCTCAATTGATCCAGGTTCCATAAAGTCAGTACACACATTTGGCCTCTGCACTCAGGTTTTTTAACCTTGCAGGGTCCCTCCTTATATAATAATAAATATCGGGGAAACGAGCTTCGCTCGTTATTTATTTATTGATAAACAGAACACAATTCTCTAAAATGATCGTGTTCATATTTCACAGCTGGCTATACGTCATCTTATGAATTTCGGGGATGCGATATTTTGATTTTTCACATACTCACATACTCTCTCGCTCACTAACTTTTTTACTATCCACAGCTGTTTCAGCCAAGGATGAATTATCCTTTTAATGTAGTTCAGTGAGTTTTCCCAAGGATGAGAACTAGAGCAATCGAATCTTTATATCATAAACCTACTTTGTTCCAAATTTCGTGAGAACCGTTAGAGCCATTTTCGAGATCCGTTTTAAACATAAATAACCAGATATAAAAATAACCAGATACATGAATACAGAAATTTCTCGCTTAATATAATAGGAAATCTACTTATTATACTACTGTATCTAATCTAACTATTATGTTATGTATTTTATACTTCAAGTTTCAACTTTATAACCATCATCAAGGATTATAAATTGATTGATTTGTTAACATCCTTTATAATTTCTCATTTCTATACTAATCAACCAGAAACAAATAATTCAGTATTAATCTGTTGTATTAAAATGTTTCTATCAGTCTCTTTCATCTTCTATACAAAAATATCCTTGAGTATGGAATGAAATAATGAATAATAAGTATTCACAAAATACAATTCAGTCTGATCAGTGCAGATACAGTCAATTAACGAAGCTCGTATAGTGTAGGGGATCCAGAGTGGAGTAAGGAGATGGTGACATAGTGACATAAACTTACTGAACATTCGTAATTTAGTTTTACCATAAAGTCAAGATACCGTTAAGTTATTATTTGTCTCTTGTATCATTTGTCTTTTGTTATATTTGACTCTGGTTTCACATGCAGCTTTGAAGAAACAGCAACAAGTCCTATTATTGAAGAGCGTAAATTATTATGTTTTATGTTTGTATTTATGAACTCATAAACTGTACAATATGATAGAGATTGCTATGTGTTTATTCTATCAATACTTGGAATATCGGGATTTGATGTCCCACTCTGCGTTTGAAATCTAACATGAATTTCCTCCTCTGTTCACAGGTAAAACACTGAAAAAGTCTTGCTATCAGTTGGCGTACGTAAGTTCCACAACAATTTATTTAAATCCCTCTCAACAAAGTTTTGAAGTGGATATCGATGTTGAGCAGCTATTTATTCAAATTGCAATGAATATGTAGTCATCGCATCGCATTTGCATCGGGCAATACAGTATCGGCATTTGCATTCCGAAATGGCACTCGGAACAAATTGAAGAATTTATCTGTAGTTTCTTTTCTGTGGCTGCTGCAAAGCTACAGACCAGAGACCAGAGACCAGCTTCTCTAATGGAAAACGGTCGTTGATGATGTTGATTTATGGTTTTATTTAGTTGTGAAAAGTGGCTTTTTCCTTCTGAAAGTTGGCGGAGAGCAGGAAACTTTATAAGGGTGAAAAATTTGCTCGCGCACAAAATCCGATAATACTCCTCAAAGATATCTTTGTCGGTTAGAAGGCTATTAGGCAGCAACTTTCCGTCGCACTGCCTAACTTCCATTAGCTGTTTCATTTGTAACTCAAGTTGTTTTCCTATCTCATAGTGTACGTTTCTATTTTCTTCCACTCTTTTTGACATTTGGAGAAGACAGTTGACATTTGATTCAAACTGAAAAATATAGTACATTATTGTAACTCATTGATTGAGTTTTAAAGACACACGAATTATTTTAGGTGGAAATACAGATTAGCAGCGATAGTGGAATACCGTAACAAAATAATCAAGGATGCTAGTTTATTGATAATTTCATTTGTCACTTTTGTTTATCGCAGATTCCATTACTATATGTTGAGGAGAATGTTTACTTCACTAAGATTACAGTAGGAAGCTAAATTAGTTCATCTATCAACTCTGGCTGACGGGTTCGGCTATGCCTATAGAATTTTTGAAATTTTATCAATATGTATAGAATATAAATGAATGGAATGTTTCCTGTATAAATGAGTTTATTTGATTTGTATATTGTGCTGAGCAAAAATAAATAATTTATCTATCTATCTATGGACACACGAAATTAGGTGTACTTTAGTTAGGAAAAATAATAATTTTCAGGTAATTCTGTAATTATATCAGGTATTTCTGTAATTCAGAATACTCAGGTAGTTCTTTTTGTAATATCATCACTTAACATTCTGCGCTATTATTGGCTTCTAGGACATTATTTATTAAATCTAATGAGCTATACCATCTATAATAAGAGTATCCTAGATACTTGAATCAATCTCTTAAATATTCTTTTAAATATATTTAAAATTTCTGTGACCTCAGGGCTGGGAAAACTAGATGTAGATTAATTATTTAATTGACGTGCTATACACTGTTGGAGCTATGCTCTAATTATACAGTTTCACATGGCAAAATAATAATATTAATATTCCCTGAAAACATTGTATTGAGCTTTACGTAGACTTAATGGACAGTACTCTACATTGGCCGTACTATTATAAATTTAATGGTACCACATAATACAAATACAGCATTATAGGAAGAAATATTATAATAGAAATATTTGTATTCTGTGATGATACGTATCAAAGTTCAAAATTTTTAGTTTAGTCATTAGTTTTGGAGTGGAAATTGGACTTTTTGAAGTGAAAGTGTAATCTTAACCTTATTCTTTTTTGAAACATTTATTTGTAAAAATTTGGGAGAAGACAGTTGTGGGCTATGCCTGTTGTCTTCTCCCAATTATATTATATTTATTATAATTATGGTTTGTAATTGTCAATGAAATAATAATAAATAAATAAATAAATACGTATGTCTGAAATCACTCATCATAGTATTACGAAAGTGAGAGTGAGATACGTGGAATGCTCTGTTATTGATCATCTTATTTCTTTGAAGAAATCAGAATGACGAATTAATCTTCCAGGACCTTTTCTAATAGGATTCAACAAGATATTAAGGGAAAAACGGTGAGCCCGTCCAAAAGTTCATTACCTGCAACCAAAAATTAGGACTAGACAAATTTTGAAGTGTCACCTAACTAAAAATTATCATCACTTCTCAGAACTGTAGTCTGTTTGCACCCTATAACATCTCCTTCATGCAGCAAATCATCACTCTGAAATTAGAATGATGACAGCCTTCTTTGAACTAGCAAATTTAATCGGTTTCTACAACGATTTAAATGATATTCTAACGAATGTCATAAATAACACCACTCTCCTTCATTTATTCAATATACTAAGAACCGCTGTATATTATGACATTCGCTGAATTGGATGGTCAATTTACGTTGATTTATTCCATCCCTACATCATCCATTACTGTGTTGAAATAGGATCAACTGCAAAGTTTCCTCCAGCTATAATTTCAGTGAGCGCTCAAGCAAATTAACTCGAAATTGTAATGTCAACATAAATAATGAAATTAAATAATGCCTAGAATTCTGGAATTCAGTTATAAAGATGTGGAACTGACTATTCATTATGTTCGTCTGTTATAGTTTAATTACACGCTCGATATATTCTTCAGTATCTTCAAAACAGCTTGTTGAAAATAGATTAGATGAGTTTGAAATGTTAGGCTGGTCACACACCGATTAGTCAAGACAAGACTAGTCACGTTTAGTCACAATACTTCACATAGTTGCTTATGGAGTCATGACTAATCAGTGTGTGTTGCGTCATAAGCAGCAATGTGAAGTATTGTGACTAAACGTGACTAGTCTTGTCTTGTCTAATCGGTGTGTGACCAGCCTTACACACCACTTACCCTCTCAAACGAAAAGTGATTTTAATTAGGTGACATCACTTCTATCTGTGGTACTAATTAGACTAGGCGCCCACCTGTTAGTCGAGACAAGACATGATCAGACACGTTTAGTCACAATACTTCACATAGTTACTTATGAAGACATGTCTAATTGTAACGATTAATCAGTGTGAGTTGCGTCACAAGCAGCTATGTGAAGTATTGTGACTAAACGTGTCTGATCATGTCTTGTCTTGTCCTTACTAACTGGTGTGTGCCTAGCCTTACTATTTCTGCTTGATTTCTCATCAGGAATAACTCCAATCTCCAAGTATCTTTTTCATTCACAGGTTACCTGTTGAGACAATATTAATAGTGCATCATCCATGTCTCATCATGTTTTATTTATAGCCTACATTGATACATACAATATCATTATATCTATATAAATATAAAAGCGAAATGGCACTCACTCACTGACTGACTCACTCACTCACTCACTCACTCGCAGAACTGAAAATCTACCGAACCAAAAACGTTCAAATTTGGTAGGTATGTTCAGTTGCCCCTTTAGAGGCGCACTAAGAACGGATTTGGGAAAATTTCCAAAGATACGCCTAAAATCTGCGTTTTTCCAGCGTTTTTTAGCGTTTTCTCAGCTTCATCGAGAACAAATGAACAGAAAATGTTCAAATTTAGTACAGAAGCTCAGCTAGGATGTAATAATGTTGTGTTAGAAGGAATTTGTAATAATGTCAAAGATACGCCCAAAATTAGCGTTTTTTAAGCGTTTTGTTTGGCTATCGTCAATTCAGAAAAAGTCAAATACAAATAGTAAATCACATCAAATAAGAACTTTCCAAATTTCAACAGTATGAAACATTGTGAAGAACCTAATCAGAATAGTTGCTGGATTCAATCGGAGTATCAGATAACATAGTTTTTCTCAATCTCAATCTCCCCGAATTGTAATCTCAGTTACAAAGGAGATTTTGGTTCGGCACGTGTCCAATGTTTACAAAGATTTCCTTTCTTCGCCACTGATGACGGTCGAAACGGCGATGAAATATGACGTCATCAAAGTGAATTGAATTGAAAGCGAATCCACAAATTCCGATGAGTCAATCGGACGACATGATGTTCGTTATTGTTTTTTCCAGCTGCAATTCCGGCTTCCTCCAGGGACATATACTTGCTGAATAAATGTGTATTATTTTCATCATTTTCTTTTACGATGCACTGTTTTTCCGGTCGAACTGTTCTTTTCTTTCGGGAAACTCGTTCTCACACTCACGCACGCACGCGCACACGCGCCGACAACAAACATGTTTTGTTGTCACTAGCCCGGCAGCACCCCTTTTCTTATGTGTACATCCCTAACTAGATATTGATGGATGGCCTTTTCAGAGGACCTCCTTGTTAGTTGGAGCGACTTTTTATCAGCGCAAAGTTTTCGAGTTACTTTCGGGAGTTATCGCATGGTCAACGGAGGGAGTGCGGTTATGGGAGGGAGGGTTTGTTACCCAGTGTGTCCCCACAAAAACAAGTTCCACTTCCAGACTATAACCTTTACTTTTTGGCGGAAATTTGCCACCAATTCGTCGCGACCTCTTTCGACCGATTCGCACGTGTATTATTCTATGTCCAATGCTCCAATCAACGTATATGATTTCGAAGTAAATTTCAGTGATTTTGACAATAATTCAATATCAATTTTGAATTATTTTGAAGTGTTGTAATCCAGAAATAATTTACTCAGTAGGGTAATGTATGATGCAAAATTGTTCAGTTATGTTTTACTTTTTGATGTAGGCTAGCCCTACATGGATACTAATCATGTGAACACGATTGCCAAGGTGACTGTTTTAGCAACGAGAGTTGACAAATAAATAAATAGTTGGAGTTTTATTAGATACGTTCAAAGATGATGTTTTTGTTGTAATATTGTAAACTTTTAATGAATAAAGTGTTAATTACAAAATCACATTTACAACATTATGTTATGTTTCAGAATTAGATTTTCCTCTGTTATGAAGAATACAACATTACCTGGACCATTGACCAACGTTTCAACGTCCAATATCACCAATAATAGTAGTATATCTTCTTCTTTAAGTACAGTCTCCATTTCGGAGGTTGGCAATCATCGTGGCAATTTTCACCTTGTTCACAGCCGCTCTAAATAGGTCATTGGTTGTGCAATTAAACGCTTCCAATATAGCTATGTACTATTCATGTACTATCACCCTCTCATGGAATATGCTACTTTCTCCGTGAAATCTTCAACGTTCACATCAATTAAGGCCCCCTTTGAGGAGAGAATAGTTCCCGTGTCGCTACACAATTTTTTCAAATGCTCTTGTACTTCTTGGGATTTTTGAATTCTGTCTTCATTATTCTTTTACTTCGTATTCTTATTTCCAACCTCTTGATCTGAAATTTTCCACTCATCTACATACGATACTATTCTCAATAAATTATGAATGATTGGGAAAGGAACAACAGGTTTAAAGCCCAAAACTGTTCCTTTCCCAAATTTAGATAGAAATTGCCCAAAAAAGGGTTATGTTTACTCTTCATGATTTTTGTCCAATTTTGAGTCCAAAATATATAATAAACTAGGAATTCAGAATTTAGAAAAGAGTTGAAAACCAATTTAAATAAGAATACTTCAATAAATCATCACTGATAACTGAAAAATACTGTATTAATGATTGACAATTCTAAAACTTGAAAAGAAACTCAAACTTACTCCTAAAACTTATTTTTTCACGGTTGGCAACTAATCCTGCTTTCGTTGCTACTAGTGGGTCCCACAATACACGGCATTATCTAGTTAGAATATTATTAATTTATTCTCCAATCGAGTGAGTTCTTATTATTCGGATAAGAATAGCAAGTTATTCGGTAGGTGATAACATGACATTGAATGAAATTGCATGGTTACAATAAACTGGAACTTCTCGGTACAATAAATAATTGTGAATCCTCTCAAGAATATGAAAAAGTTCTTACGAATTATTAATGAACTCCAGTTTCCTATGAAAAATTATACAACCCGTAAAAACAAAATTCAACTTTTGGATACCACCGTTGCATCTCATTGTATTCAACCGATTGAATGAATCAATAATATTACTGAAAATGCTTATCCTAATGCATATGCCTATAATGAGCTGCAAGCTTATAATGAGTTCCACCGATCCACACATCCACTTCATTAATATTGTTACTGAAAAATGCCTATGTTCATGATGAGCTCCAAACCCAACGTAACATGTTTCTCTGGAAGTAAGTTTGAGTTTCTCTATAATCGTGAATAACTCATAACTTTGAAGATAGAAAGAAGGCTATGATGTATGAACTGACAAAAGTCTAGGAACGGTAATCAATTCATAGCCAAGAAAAATAGTAGTGGAAGCCAACCGCTAAAGAAATGATTGATTTTCTACCGGGAAGAAAGCCAAGTCACGTTATTTACCAATGCTTGTTAGAGAAATGCATTCTATATTGCTGTATTTCTCATCTAGGAAGCAGTTGAAAGAAGACGAAAAATATGTAGAAAAGGAAGAGAAGAAATTGAACTTATTTCGATGTTAGAAGAACACTTCAAGGATCAGAAAAAAGAGAATCAGTATCAATAACAAATTGATGTTGTAGTAATTTTTTTCTATGTGATTAATTAGTGTTTGATTCTAAGTTTCTACATCTCTACAGATTCTCAACTTGCTGCCAAATTGAAAGAAACAGGATGTAGGAGAAATTTGAATGCTCTTTTCTGGATCATATCCATCATTGTATTCTATAAAAATATTGAATAAATTCATCATTTCATGCTATAAATATACTGGAGCAGGCACTACGAACGAAATAGATTTTGTGTCTGTAGATGAAAAGTTATTAATTTGTTGTTTTCCATGACGTATAATAGGTATAATAACTCATGAGGCAGAACATATTATGAGACTGATGAAAATCCTCCTTAGGACTGTAATAAGTTCACATTTATAATCGAAAATTAAGATTTCTAAATATTTTTTTCAAAAAAATGAGAGGGCCGGGCCCCCTACTGAAAAAATCGATGTTTCGTCTGTGCGTGGCGATGTTTTGGGATCTACTGAGTCGATTAAGCTGGAATTCGCGATTGTAGCAATTTTCCAAAAATTGAAGGGGTATCATCGACCCCCAAAATAGAATTTTCGAAAAGTCCATAATTTTCCCAATGACTCCTAGAGATTTTCTAATGAAATTCAGAATTGTCACATGCCCTAGTTTGGCTGGGAACTTTTCAAATTTTTACTTATGAGATTCCTTCAAAAAAATGAGGGGTTCGAGCCCCCTTTTGACAAAATCAATGGTTCGTCTGTGCGAGGCGATGTTTTAGGATCCCCTGAGTCGATTGAGCTAGAATTCGCGATTGTAGCAATTACATTGCAGCAAATATATTTTGTCTTCGAAAAATGTATTTCTCGTAGCTCATTCTCCAATCTGCAATGCACTACTTATACTGACCAGGAGATTCTCTGTTTGACTGAAAATCATTAACTTTCTAAAATCGCATAGGAATAAATAATCATTTTATTTGATCAAGAGCCTTAGCTTGGATTTATCTGGATTAGTTATGCTTCATTAATATAGATTGTATGAGCTATCATCGCGTATTAATCCATAACTAATTCGGATAAATTCAATATTATAATTTTTTGATTGTTTTCAATATTATATTGCTCATGAACAGAGAAGATTTCATATTAATCAATTAGTAATTCGGATAAATCCAAAATTATCATATTTGATTGTTTTCAAGATATATTTCTCATGAACAGAGAAGATTGCATGATTACAGAGAAGATTAATCAATAAGTAATTCAAGGAAATCCAATATTATCATATTTGATTTTTTTCAAGGTACCTATACAGCTCATGAACGGAGAAGATTATGAAAATTTTGAATCACAGATGAACTAATCAACAAATGAGAGCTGGCAAAGTTCAGAACTTAGATGCGAATTAGCACTGCTACAAATGTAGAAGAGGGGAATAATTATGAGGGTGTAACACTCCAAGCACTGGAACAGCAATTAGGGAGGATAAACAGAAATCAAGAAAAAACAAAGCAAGGAGAGGCCATAATAATAACGTTCAATAAACAAAAGTTGTGCAGGGGAGGCTGAGCTAACAATATGAGGTTTGATATTTGATGGGATGAGGGATAGAGACAGAGAAGTATGAAAATTGAGAGTGTGTTGGTGAAATAGAGAGAGAGAGAGAGAGAGAGAGAGAGAGAGAGAGAGAGAGAGAGATAGAGAGAGAGATACTCAGATACTCATAGAAAGAGAGGGGGTTGAGAAAAAGAGAATGAGGAAGAGTGTGAGAGATATCAGAGTGTGAGAGAGAGAGTCATATAACGAGAGGGGGTTGAGAAAAAGAGAAAGAGGAAGAGTGTGAGAGAGATAGAAAGAGGGAGAGAGTGTGAGAAAAAGAGAGGAAGAGGAAGAGAGAGAGTGTGTGTGAGAGGGGGTTTACAAAAAGAGAGAGACGAGAGAGTGACTAACGTGGTTAAATACTGCCTAACCATCCTCCTTGCGCCGCCAGTTACAGGGAGAACGGCTCTGGGCCTAGCGTTCATTAGTGAGGCCATTTATCAATTCTGCACACCACTGGCCAACAGGGGGGGTTTGGGGGCTCGAGAGGGATCCGGGGGCCCAAAGGGAGCCGAAAACATTTGCTTCCCAGAAGCCAGATCGAGCGTTTAATTGAAGAAGCTCTCTCGTCTGTCCCAAATTTGGGGGATCGAATGCGTAAGAATGCGCGCAAGATGAATGAAGAATAAACTACAATGAGATCCATTTTATCTGTCAGCATTGTTTCAATGTTGCTCATGAAGGATAATACTATAATACTGACAATGTGTTATGGATGTCACTATAGATCCCTGCCATCCAAAAGCGAAAGTGCCTGTCTAAGCGGACATTTGGAATTTTCAATAGCTCGGTTAATCGACGTTTAGACAATTTCTATTTCGGTCGAGCGTGCCAACTGCTAACAAACCCCCCCCCCCCCAGAAATCTCAAACAACGGCCAAATAACTTGAGTCGTATCACTTCTGGAAACTGGGACTCTTGACTATATAGTGAGGTCTACGTTTTAATGGCAGTATTTGATTAAAAATTGGGTGAATTGGATAGTCTATCATCTTCGTATCGTCTTTGTATCATCTTCGTATTATTTTTGTATCATTTTCCTATAGTGAAATGCACGTACAATGGCAGTATTTGATTAAAATTGGTGTTGATAACCTTGTATCATCTTTGTATAATCTTCTTATCATCTTTCTATAGTGGGTCCACGTTATAATGGCAATTGATTAACATTGGTGTTGCCATCCTTAAATCATATTGAATGAAAAAGACTAAGAGATTGTCAAAAACCACAGATAATAATCGAAACCGGTCTTTCTAAGTATCAATAAATTTGTGGTGTTTTGACAGTTTCTTAGTCTTCTTCATTCAATATGAATAATTACCATAATATCAACTTCTCAACTACACAAAAAAAACCTTGTATCATCTTTGTATCAACTTCCTATGGTGAGGTCCCCGTTATAATTTATTGCAGTATTTGATTAGCACTGGTGTTGCTATTCTTGTATCATCTTCGTATAATATTTGTATTATCTTCGTATAATATTGTATCATTTCGTATAATCTTTGTATCATCTTCGTAAATTTTGTATCATCTTCGTATAATCTTTGTATCATCTCGTATAATCTTGTATCATCTTCGTATAATCTTTGTATCATCTTCGTATAAATTTTGTATCATCTTCGTATAATCTTTGTATCATCTTTGTATAATCTTTGTATCATCTTCGTATAATCTTTGTATCATCTTTTCATAGAAAGGTCGACCACGTTATAATGGCAGTATTTGATTAACATTAGTGTTGATGTCCTTGTCTATCATCCTTGTATCATCTTAGTGTCATCTTTTCATAGGAAGATCGACCACGTTATGCAGTATGCAGTATACTGCCATTATGCAGTATTTGATTAACATTAGTGTAGCTATCCTTGTCTATCATCCTTCATCATCTACTTATCATATTTGTAACATCTTTGTATCATCTTGTATCATCTTGGCATCATCTTTGTATCATCATCCTACAGTTAGGTCCACGTTATAATGGCAGTATTTGATTAACATTGTTGTTGCTATCCTTGTCTATCATTCGACAAAGCAGATATCGCAACTTTTTATAGCTCTGCTACGTTGCCAGATCGTGTTTTAACAATGTAGAAATAATCGATCAGAGAAATATTCAATCTCAATCATAAACATCTATTGAAAAAGCAAAATATATTATCTAGACGATTAAAATATATCTATATGTATAAAAGCGAAATGGAACTCACTGACTGACTGACTGACTCACTCACTCACTCACTAGCAGAACTAAAAATCTACCGGACCAAAAACGTTCAAATTTGGTAGGTATGTTCAGTTGGCCCTTTAGAGGCGCACTAAGAAATCTTTTGGCAATATTTTAACTCTAATAGTGGTTTTTAAGGGTTTAAAGTTCGTCTATTAGTATGTATATTCTTCTTATTCTCTTAATAATAATTGAAAAATGTCCATACCATATGTTAATATGGAACTATAATCTAGAGAGAGTACCTCTTCGAAGCAGTTGTTAACTGGTAACTAAATTAATAATTTTGTCAGGTTGGCATTAAGTTGAGTTGACTCTGTTAGGTTGGCACCAAGTTGAAGTTTGAAATGCATTTATCGCGGGAAAATTGATTGGGCACTGCTACTTCAATCAGAGCTATATTCCTGGGAATATTATATTACTAGCCGTCAGGCTCGCTTCGCTCGCCATATCCGTTTAGCCAGACGTTTAGTCTAGACCGGGGGTCTGGATCGTCCTAACATATGATAAAAATGCTCAAATGAAAAATGCAGGCGAGCGAACCTGCTGATCTCACTTTCGGACGATCCAGTCGGAGGTCCAGGGGGCGGAGCCCCCTGGCTAGACGGATATGGCGAGCAAAGCGAGCCTGACGGATAGTAGTTTGTATAAAAATAAGTTGAGACTTGGAGAAGATATCCTTGTTGCCAAATTGTGCGAAATTATAATCTCTTCATGCAATCCCGTATGACTGGATTTATTCAAATTGACAACTCGCATCGTCTAATCGACTGTGTTGTCGAATTGAATACATCCTGTGATATGGGCTGGCTTGAAAAGATTGAAATTTCGCACAATTTGGCAACACGGCTATTACTCTGAGTCTCAACACTACCTTCGTAAACTGTTTACGGAGGTAGTGGTCTCAACCTATTTTATACAGACTATAATAATACTGATGATTTTCAATAAAAGAATGAGCAGTTTATAATTCATCAATATATCGGGGCACCGAGCTTCATTCTTATTTTTTATTTATCGATAAACAGAACACAATTCTCTAAATGATCGTGTTTATATTTCACAGCTGGCTATACGTCATCTTTGAATTTCGGGGATGCGGTATTTTGATTTTTCACATACTCACTCGCTCACTCAATTTCAATTTCAATTCAATTTATTTCAATTCCAATACACATCTCATTAGATACAAAATTCATATATATTTTTAATCCCTCTAGCTTTAAGCTATTTGAGGAATATTTAAAAAAAAATACTAAAAAACATTTACTATGTTGCAATAACTTACATAATAAACAAATATAATATATAATATTAATGAATGTTATTAACAAAGCAAATTGGAAAATTCATAAATAATTACTTATAAAAATGTAAAACCTTCCCATATAACTATTAAATGATCGCTAGTCTGAGAAACTATTGTGAGCTTGCATTCTTACTGTAAATCCAACCATATGTCATATGTCAATCATCAATTATTGCAATGAAAATAATTTCAATTTTGTCCGAACTACTTCTATCACTCACTTTTACTATCCACAGCTGTTTCAGCAAAGGATGAATTATCCTTTTAATGTCGTTCGCGAGTTTTCCCAAGGATGAGACCTACTGCAATCGAATCTTCATATCATAAACCTACTATGTTCCAAATTTCGTGAAAATCGTTAGAGCCGTTTTCGAGATCCGGTTAAACATAAATAACCGATATAAAAATAACCAGATATAAAAATAACCAGATATATAATAAAGAAATTCTCGCTTAATATAATAGGATACTGGTATCAGCTATCCTCTATAGAAGGCAGTGGCAAGGCAGAGGACTCGTAAACGCT